>NC_063158.1:11374379-11618077 GCF_020921035.1 Rhodamnia argentea
TCTAGACAATCGGAACGGTATCCTCATCGGATGAAACCTCCACTATCTCGGGAAGCTTGACATCTTCTTCGTCATCGGAGGATATGGTGATAACTTCCTTCTTCTTAATCGGGGAGTGTTTTGGGGCCGTCTTGGTCGCATGAGGCTTTCTCGCCAATTTCATATATAGCTCCCAAATTCTCTCCTTTTCGCGCTCGAGCTCCAAATATCGTCCACATCGGGTATAATCGCAACTCTCGCTACGGATGCGGTTCCGTCCGTTGAGCTCACGTCCGTGAACAAATCCGAAAACTCGGAATGTAGCGGGTACTCGGTCCTCGCGTTGAATGGTCCTCCGCTCCCATGTGAATACGTCGGGTATATCAACACGACTCGGGCGCCATCTATCTAAAAAGGAAAATTTGACCTTCAACCCCGATCACTCAAACGATCTTACAAATTGTGATGATATGTCGTGAAAATGCATGATATGCAAAATTTAAATTTACAAGTTTAAAAATAAAAAGGGTAGAAAGCCTTACCAACCGATGTTACTCTCTTTTTTTGGTTTTTGGTTTTAGGTATATCAACCGTCCATTTCACATGCGCATGAGACAAGTGAGGTTTAACTCTAAAGAAATCAAAAAGGCTCGGGTATGGACCCAAAAAGGCTCCCGCTATACAAATCGATGGGCCGCCCACAAGCGCAATCAAACAACAAGTGGGTAGGACCATCAATCTTGCATAGCGAGCGGGATCAAGTATGGTCAACCCAAGTGCAATCAAACACAAGAGCTTCGTATACCAATCCCTATCTATGGCTACCTAAAAGGTGATTTCGCGGCCCGGGTTTAGGCGCTTGTGTGTGCATTGTCGTGATCCTCAAAATATGCAAGACATGCACCACAATTTATATTCAAAACACCGCTTCAAAATTTGCATAAATAAACAAACAATCCAAAACTCCATATCTGCATCAAAAATGGTTAGCACAGACGCCACCCCTTATAACTCCCATCCGCATCAACATTTAACACTTTTTGTTAGTGGACGTACCTCATCTTCAAGAGCATCTGCAGAAATCATGGTTAGAAAACAATCAACATTTTTATCGGCTTAAGTCCTCTTGATGAATCCCCAGATGAGTCACCGGCCTGTCGCGACCCTCCGGAAATTTTTCCCGGGCGGAATAGGGCTAACGAGCCGATCCCTTAATTTCTATAACCCCGGTTGTCGGCGGGGTATTTTCTAGGATCGCGGATCCCTCCCAAGACCCATTACTCGAATCGCGATGTCCGGTAAAATTTATATCGAATATCGACCTTAGTGTGGTCGGGTGGCATGTGCGATGTGTACATGCAATTTGGAGTCGCCACCGATCGATTTATTGGAAGGTACGATCGGAAACCTTACCGAGCGGTCGGGAGAAACCGTTCGGTTCCACGAAAACCAGAGATTTTGGGTCCGGGAACTTGGTTACGCCAAATTTCATATTTGACGCCCTTTCGGTTACCAATGTTGAGTGTTTTTCTAACCTAAGAATTCATGCATATGTAATATCGGGTGAGGTAGGCCCTAACAATTCTAAGTTTTCATACGGATGGGAATTTTCTATCCTAATCAATCACAATCAGAAAAAATTAATGCGCAATCAAAATCATTACAAGCAAACAAATCAATCAATCAAGGTTTGATATGTCTAAAATGGCCCTATCGGCCCACACAAAAATCAATTTTGGGTTTTAGGGTGATTTGGTAAAAATTTGGGGCGAATGGCCCGGAAGGGTAGAATGGTCATTTTTGGGAGTTCGGGACCCGAAAATCACAAAATTCCGATTTGGCCAGTTGAATGTGGCCATTTCTCATTTTTTGTGATTTTCTTGAATTTTTTCTAATTTTTCTATTTTTTTGGAATTTCTATTTATTTTTCAAAAATATTGGGAATTTTCCGGATCGAAATTAATCGACCCTCGAAGTCTCAAAAATTTTCGATCCAGACTTTATGAGTCCCGAATCGATCTACAAATTTTTAGGAATTTTTTGTAAAAATCTAGGAATTTTTATGAATTTTCTAAGTATTTTTGTAATTTTTTTGGATTTTTGGAAATTTCTTTTTATTTTTTATTATTTTTTTTATTAATAAACCGGACCGGGTCAACCCGGTCAACGGCCGGTCAACCTGGTCCGACCGCCCGCGGACCCGCTCTACGTACAAACGACACCGTATATGCATTTCTAAAATATATTTTTTTGATTTTCTAAATCTATTTCCTAATATTCAGAAATTTAAGAAATAAATGGACCAGTGAGATCATTCCTAGAATCAATCTCAGCCGCCGACTCAATCTAACCAAAACGACGCCGCATCTTAATATTGAACGGACGGCCGCGATTAAACTTGAGATCTAATCCAAGCCGTCGACACCTACTAAACCGAACGACGCCGCATAGCCTTAATGAACCAACGGTCGGGATTCAACCTCGATCTAATCCGAGCCGTTGACTCGCCTAACTAACCTAAACGACGACGCATCAAATGGCTGAAGCGGCACCGTTTTTGATTTTTCCTATTTATTAACGAAAAAACTAATTAACAGAAAACATAAAAACTAATCCAACGGCTGAGAATCAAATCCAACGATTTATCTCGGTAGTTGGATCGGATCGAGTCGCCTCGTTCGCGCCAACGGCCGAGCCGACTCGCATCCGAGCTAGCCCAATCACACGATGCCACCTCGTAGCGCCGATCGTTTGACTTGCCGGCTCAGCCCGTCGTCTTCAACCTCTCGACGACGCTAATGAACGGTGCGAATGCTTCCGGCGAGATCCAACGGTGAGATCTCACCGGATCGGTGTAAAACCACCGCCAATCAACTCTAAATTCCTCTCGGATCAACATATTCGAAACTCAGACAATTCTATCCACTGAATCACTAAGAATCAAGCTCGCACAGGTATAAACTACGAACGATCAATCAAGCAATATTGGACATAATAACTAAATTCCTTCACACGGGAGCTAGAAGATGAGTTGAGGAAACTTACCTCGAGTCCCGATCGGACTCGCGATGGCCAGAAAGGTCTCGCCGGTGTTCGGCCGCACCGAGCCGTGATGGAGGTTCGACTCGAGGTTATAGCGCATAATCAATGCACAAAGAGGATGCGATCGTGGTTAGTGAGGTTCTCAAGGTAAAAGGCACACATCAATTTTAATAATCGTGCGAGTGTGAGTGTGATGCCATGGATGTGCGTAATGAAGCTTTTGAAGTCAAATTACCAATTCGGGAGGTTTCTGTCCGATCGAGCTTATGTGATCGCTTCTCCCTTGCTTAGGTAGACTTCCGGTGACGATCCGCCGCGCCGATTTAGCCTAAATCACTTGGGACGAAGTTCCGAAGCTTCGGTCCGAAGCTTCAACAATGGCATCCCCGAGAGCCTCTCGCTCTAACTCTCTCTCTCTCTCTCTATCTCTATTCTGTTCGTGTGCGAGCCAAATGAGCCTCTCTTTAGTCTGGAATCTTCTCTAGCTTTTATAGTGGTCTTTCAAAAAATTAGGCGCGCACGGTGATGGCTCACCGACTCACTTCGCACGTGCCCAAGCGTGCGAAGTGAGTTGGACGGAGACGGGGACGGAACAGTGTTCCGTCCAAGTCCGTTTGACACTCCGGCGCACGCGAATTGAGCTTCAATTTGGCCAATTCCGCGAAGGTTGACTTTCTACTCCGCCTTGCATTTGACCAACGATTCCGGCGTGCTCCGGCGGCCATTGGCCGTGCCGCCGGTGACAAACGACGCACCACCACTCGAGGATCAAAAGCCCCACGTCAATCGAATCAATTATGGTCGAATTGATCCCCAATTTGGTCATTGAAATTGATCATTCAAGTCTGCAAATGGCACGGGCGAGAGGTAGAAGATGCCTTGTTCGGGACCGGTTCGACCAGTCTGAACGGTTCAGACAATACATTTTGCACAATTTTTGAAATTAAACAAAATTGGTGGGGAATTTTCACAATTAAATCTCAAAATTGGACTTAGGGGCCTAGATATTATTTAGAAATGCAATTTTGCCCAAAAGTTCTTATCAATTTGCACAAAAGCCCCAAATTTTTCAATTTGCAATTTGGGGAAAAGTTCAATTGAAGACCAATTCGACCAAATTGGACCATGAGACCTATGCCAATCAATTTGAAATGTATGAAAACATAGGGTAACAGTTCAATTTTACTATAATAGTCCCTCAATTAAAAGTAATTTCAAAAATTGGCCAATTGAGGGACTAAATTGCAAACATTTTGGGGATTTGGCCTAATTCGTGCAATTCGTGCAATTGTGTGTGCAATTGATCAAATTGAAGTTCAAAGGGGCTGCAATTGAATGTTTAGACTCCAAATGTGCAAAAATTGCAAATAAAATGACTCAATTTGTATTTTTTTATGAAAATTCAACCTTAAGCGTTATAAAGGAACACCTAAAATTGAACTTAATTTTTGATTTTTCTTGAGGTCAATATTGAAAGGGAATTAAAAGAAAAATATTGAACATTTTTCTATATTTTTATGACCTTGAAAAGTATTTTTCTTATGATTTTTTCAAGTATTTTCCTATTTTCCTAAAATATTAAAAAAATACGAAAAATATGAAAAATTATTTTTTGTTCCAAATTGGTTCCTTATGCTTGGCCAAGGCTTCCAATGTCGATTTTTTAATTTTTTGATTTTTTTTGAATTTTTAATGAATTTTGGAAAATAAAACTAAAGGAAAACCGACTAAAAATTCGGGTGTCAACAAATGTCAATGTCCAGCTCAATCTCTCCTACAACATTTTTAGAGACTCCATCAAATGACCGGATGGTGGCCTTGGATGTCTTCACGAAATCTTCATTGATCCCTAAGCTTCTTAGGGTGCTCAGAGGACATAGGTTGAAAGCAGAGCCATTATCAATCGGGACGTGAGGGACCTCCTTCCCGTGGCACCTCACAAGAATATAGAGGGCTTTGTTGTGGACACGCCCCTCTCTTGGGAAATCCTCATCCGAGAAGGATATCTGGTCTTTCAAAAGGATAGCACCTACGAAGTCCCCTAATTGAACTTTGTTAATTGTTTCCGGAATATGCACCTCATCCAGCACTTTCAAAAGGGCATTCTTGTGCTTTTCGGAATTCTTGAAGAGATCTAATAAGGAAATCTGTGCCGGCATTTTCCGCAGTTGGTCAACGACCTTATATTCACTGGTCCTCACTACCGATTGCAACTTCTCAACCTCTTCCGCAATCGGGACTTTCATTTTGGGATCTGCCTCTCTAGGTGGATAACACCTTCCCGATCTCATTATGGCGTCGATCTCGCCTGTTCCATAATCCCAATGAACTGCCTTTGAGTTATATTCCTCCACAGGCGGTAACTTAATCTTTACCGGTATGATCTTCTCTGGTAGTGATTCAAATGTTGATGGTTTTTCCGAACTAGAAGCTTCCAACTCCCAACTATCAATTTTGTTCAAATCAATCACGAAACGAATCGGGGTATCTACCATCCCGATCATTTCATCCTCATGAACATCCTCGGGGTTATGTTCTGGACCCGGTCTTACTAGCGTGGCATTTTCTTCATCCAGATCCCTCTCGCCTTTCCCTTCGATTCTCGGGATAATCCCATCAATTCTCATGCCGATTTCCACCGGATGTTGGAACGACGAGTACGTGTATGCATACATGCGGTCAAAGTATTCAGCCGGAAGGGATTTGAGCACAAACTCCAGCATTTCTCTCTCCGACAGTGGCGGTTGCACCATCATAGCATGTTTCTTCCATCTCTTGGCGAAGAGTTCAAAACTTTCATCTTCACCTTTCCGGATGTTCAACAGATTAGCCTTAGTGAAATAAACTTTGATTCCGGCTTCAAAGTGTTGTATAAAGTGCTCCGATAAATCCTCCCAGCTCGGGATCCAGTCCAGATCGATTGATTGGAACCACACCGGTGCAGGGCCCGCCAGACTACGTCCGAAATTCCGAATCAACGTTTCATCATCTTCATGACGGCCAACCATTTGGCGAAGATAATATGAGACATGTGCCAGAGGACACCTGGCGCCATTATACTTCGTGCGGAAGGTCACTCTCGGGTTCACGCCTTGGGGCGGAACATTTCTTGCCTAAGTAAGTGGCGTAATCAGCTCTTTCAACTCATCCATTTTCCTTGACATATCGTCTCCTTGCCCTTGCAAGTAGGGCGATCTTTCGATCTCCGTGTCTCCATGGTCCCGTTGTATCTCCGGAATCCGCATGTTCTCTTCTACTCTCGTGGCGTCATTCTTAGCCATCGGTTGCGATAATTCCGCTACCATGGTTGTTAAATGTCGCATATGGGTCTCCAAATTAGAAAGTCGCACGTTGGACTCCCGATTCACCTGTTCATTCCGAGGAGCCGCTTGGTCTTTGACTTCATCGACCGTTCCCACAAATTCTTCACTTTCGGGGTCGTCCATTCCACCCCACCCATCGAGGACTACATCTCCGTAATCGACGAAAAAGCTTGGGGGTACCGAATACAACACTTTAAAGTTGTAACCACCACTATCTTCTCCGAAGTTATCCACTATCTCGCCCCTCTCTAGGGCCTTCGCATAAATCTTCTATCACCTTCGCGCGCTTTATCCGGACGGACTTCATATTCGTCTATCTCTTCAATTTCTTGACCATCTTTGATGCTCATCAAATATCCCGAGGGTATTTTCAAAACAGCTCCCCTTGTAGGTTTCATAGCAAATTCCTCAGACAGCATGTCCACCGCCACGTAGGTCCCCTTGAAAGCGACATTTTCCATTTTTCCTATGACGCCCAAGCTAATCAGCTTTTCTAAGCAAGCTTCCTTTTACTCCCGGGAAATACTCTCTCCTTCCGGGTATTGTGAGGCCAATGTCAAGACATCCCGCATTTTACTTATGTCCACTATGAACTCCGGAACTTCTTCCTCTTCGCCTCCAAAAATCGCATTCACCTCGCGATGTTCGGGTAACGGGTTCCGCTGCACATTAGGTTCAGCCTTATCAAACTCTAGAACTTTTCCATCAATTAATGCTTGCACCTTGAACTTGAGAGCGAGACAGTTGTCCACATTTTGCCCTCTTTCTCCCATATGGTATATGCACGTCTGGGTCTCATCATACCCGGGAAATCTTGGCGGGTGAGCTCTAGGTGGCTCTTTTGCAACTAAGCGGTTCTCCGGAAGCATTGGTAGTAGTTTGGATAAGGGTCGGGGTAGTGGGGTAAAAATAATTTGGTTCTTTTTTCTGAATTCCGGTGGTTTGGAAGCATCCCGGGAGGACGTTCCTTGGGTAGGGATTGAAGGCGAGAAATTTCTGGACTTTGGCGGGTTAGGGACAAAGGCTACTTCTCTAGTTTGCTCCCTATTATCCCTTCTCAAAGGGTATTGGCGTCCGAAAGGCGCCTCGGGTATCTTCTTCTCTCTCGGTGCCCACTCATGGCGTTACGCCACCTTGATCGGGTGCGCAAACATCTGACACCCAGAGGTGTTTAGCTTGTCGAAAAACTCAAAGGGAAGGGCCTTGAGAAACAGGTCTATTAGTTCTTCTTCCGGGACGGGCGGCTTTACCTCACGGCTAGTGCTCTCCATCTCTGGGCGTAGGCGCGAACGGCCTCACTCTTTCCCTTTACGGTCCTCAGAAGGTCCTCTCTAGTGAGGGCGGTCAAAGTGTTAAACTTGTATTGCCGAGGAACTCGTCCGCCAGTTTATCCCGATCGGCGAGCCTCTCTGGCTCCAATTCAATAAACCATGTCGTGGCTGCCCCAGATAGGCTTTCCTGGAAGGTGTTAACCAGTAATGGGATGTTGTCGGAGAATTGCGACATTCGGCGCAAATAATACTTCAAGTGGGCCTTGGGACACCCGGTCCCATTATATTTCCTTACAAAGTCCGGTTCTTTGTAGTCTGCAGGGAACCTCTATCTTCTCGAACGGTGCTACCTTATCGAACTTTGAAAGTTCATATCCACGACTTGCCAAACACTCTTCGATCTTAGCAAGCCTCTTAATTTCCTCCTCCATTTTAAGGACCTGTTTCTCCTTCTTTTCCAAATCTATCACAACGGGAGGATTCTTAGGCGGTCGCTCCGGGTTCAGAGTGGGATTAGCGGCGGGCGCCGGATTAGCATTCGCTCCATCGGATGACCCCGCAGGGGCTTGAGAATTAGGGTCAATAGGGTATCTCCCTTGGCTAGCGATCAACATCGCATTCATCTCCGCCACCATTGTGGCGATCATATTCATTTGGTTCTCCGGATTACCCACACGAGGTGCGAGCTCTTCTTGTTCCATCCTTAATCTGCGCGTTTTGCTACGAGTCCTCGTATTTATCACTCACCTGTTTTCAGAACATCAAATCAGTATGGGAAATATTAAAGGATTTGGAGACATTGATCCGTGGTAATTGACTTTTCTATATGTACGCATGAAATGTTCATAAAAGAAATAATATGTGTCTATTACAAACCAAATTGTTCAAAAGTATCTAAAAGATAACAAATATGTGAAAATCTAAATGGGGGAATGAATCTATCCAAGTTTAGGACGCTTCCACTCTTCTTGTTCTTCTAATCCATCGAAATCCCACTAGTATGGGTCTTCTCCTTCCTCCGACATCCGCTGCTCTGGATCTTCGGGAATGTACGACTCTACTCCCGGTACGTACGGTACTATATACTCCGGCTCATAGGACTCCACTTCTTCAATCTAAGGAGATACGCACTCGTGTACATATGGCTCGACCGTTGATTGGCGATACTCCTTAAACTTCTGGATATACTCCTTGGAGGCTCCGTGAACGTTCATCTCGTCGTCCAAATAGTCCGACCACTCAACTTGTTCCAGTGGGGAGTTCTTCAAAGCATGTAGAATGAGCTTAATCAGAGATTGATATAACTTCTTTGCTTCTTTTGTAAGCTTTCCTCGTGTCATGTCAAACGAGAAAATCCCGGGACAAACATCCGGTGGCACCTCCCGTAAAACTCCAAATTGCCTTACCACTCGGATGGGGTAATATGCCCCGGCGCGAGTACATCCCAATAAGGGAATAAGGCTATCTTCAACACCCGTAATGCGAGCCTCCACAATCTTGGGCTAAGTCAAACGCCATCTAACATGTTCAAGCTTCAAGTCTTCTAATAGCTCAACCCACTTCTTAAACGAGTATTTGGGTACAAGGGATTGACACTTAAGGAAGGATCTAAGAGGGTGAACGTGCTCGTTGATCTCATAACATCCTACTCGGAGTTGGAATGTCTTTATATGAGAGGTGAACCACATGTGGAGTAGCCCACTAGACGCTTGGAAAACGGCCTTTTTCGAAGTTTTGGAACGATTTAGGGAAAGAAAGGTCTCGGCTAGAATTATGTACGAATAATCCCAGCGACAACATGCTTGTCTGGCTATATGGGTTATGGAAGGGTCAAAGGAAGTTCTAGAAGTTGGGAATAGGACAAATGCAAAGAAAGCCAAGATGAACACATTTCTCGATTTATGACCGGTTTCGGTGGGTAAAGAGGAATAATTGTCGAAAAGGAACGAGAAGGTGAACTTGTTAGAATTGGACTTGTAAACTTTTTCAATCTCGGAAGTTTTAAAACGGAGAAAACTCGATAAAGAACGAGTGGAGTCCATGTCCAAAGGGGGTTGAGCTATTCGTTCTTCAAATTTATGAAGGAACACCTAAAATTTGGGTTTGACATGTCTAAAATGACCCTATCGGCCCACACAAAAGTCAAATTTGGGTTTCGGGGTGGTTTGGCGAAAATTTGGGGCGGAAGGCCCAGATGGGTAGAATGGTCATTTTTGGAGTTCGGGACCCGAAAATCACAAAATTTCGATTTGGCCAGTTGAATGTGGCCATTTCCTATTTTTTGTGATTTTTCAGAATTTTTCTAATTTTTCCTATTTTTTGGAATTTTTATTTATTTTTCAAAAATATTGGAAATTTTCCGGATCGACACGGATCGACCCTCGAATCCTCAAAATTTTTGATCCAGACTTTATGAGTCCCGAATCGATCTACAAATTTTTAGAAATTTTTTGTGAAAATCTGGGAATTTTTATGAATTTTCTAAGTATTTTTGGAATATTTTGGATTTTTTGGAAATTTCTTTTTATTTATTATTATTTTTTTTATTGATAAACCGGACCGGGTCAACCCGGTCAACGACCGTCAACCCGGTCCGACCGCCCGTGACTCGCCCGCGACACCAAAAACGGCGCCGTATCTATTTTTCATTTATTTTTTTGATTTTCTAAAGTATTTTCTAAATATTCGAATATACGAAAAAGGAATGGACGGCTGAGATCAACTGCGGAATCGATATCGGCCGTCGATCCTCGCCTAAGTGAAACGACGTCGCCTCCGGTCTACACACTCAAAAACGACGCCGCATGATTAGCAGACACGGACGGTCACGATCTACCTCAATTCTAATCTGCACCGTTCATTCCACTTAGACCAAAACGACGCCATACGTTTTAACTAAACGGACGGTCAAGATCTAACCTAGATCTAATCTAAGCCGTTCGTTTTTCTCTTAGACAAAACGACGTCGCACGCTTTAAGACCTTGAACGGCTGCGATCAATCCTAGATGTAATCCCGGCCGTCCACTCCCTATCTACTCTAAACGACGTCGCCAAGACTCTATCAAACGGCACCATTTATGAATTTTCTAGTTTTCTACCTATTATACGAAATTTCAGAAAATATAAAAAGACGATCCAACGGCTGAGAATCAAATCTCCCTAATTATCTCAGCCGTTGGATCAAGGCCGAGTCGGCTCAACCACGCCAACGGCCGAGCCGACTTAGCGTGAGCTGGACTAATGGGAGCTCGACACCTAAGCACGCCGACCGTTGACTCACCACGTCTCTTTCATCTTCAACCTCTCGCGACAACAGAATGGACGACCAGAGTTGCTCCGGCGAGATCCAACGGCGAGATCTCGCCGGAATAACTCGAGACCGGCGCCGATTGACTCGTCTGTTCATCCGCATCAACATATCCTAAAACTACAACATTTCATCAGCTAGATTTCGAGTATTAGGCTTCGCACAGAACAAAATCGCATAGCTCATTCACACATCACAGAGCACAATAGTTCGATTAAATCATAGGATCGGCTTAAATCGAGTTTAGAAACCTTACCCGCAGGTCCGATTGACCTGGTTTGGTCTAGATTAGTCTAGACGAGCTTCGCACGATGGCGGCCATGGAGGTTGTATTTCGCAGACTCGATTGGAAGTGTTTATGCAAAGTCGAGGCAAAATGGATATGCGGAAGTGGTCAGCAACATTCGGAGATCAAAACGCACACACCAATTGCATTAATCATGTTCGTGAACTCGCGATGCCATGGATGCACAAAACGAAGCTTAGGAGATCAACTCACCGATTTTGAAGGTCTTGAGCTGATCCGGTCGGTGCGATCGACTCTTGGTAGTTGTATGAAGCTCCTAGGAGTGATCTTGAGCTTTGATTGCACTTGGATTCGCCTCACGAAGATCACACAGTCGAGCTCGAACCTTCGATCGCGCGAGCGAGAAGGTGAGTTCTCTCTCACTTTCTCTCTCTCTTTCTAACTTCCCGAGCGTCTCGCGAGCCAAAATGAACCTCCTCCTATTCTCAAAGCTTCTTGGCTATTTATATCCACATTTGAAATTGGGCGCGCACGGGCGAGCTAATGCCGAGCTGTCTCACGTGCCAATCACATGCCAATAGGCTGCCGGACGGCGACGGAATCGGTTAGGATTCCGTCTGCATCCGTCGAGCCTCCGTTGATCACCAAATGCGCGCTAATTTGACACGGGTTGCATAATGTTGACTTTCGCGAGCACCGGAGCTTTGAGCGGCTCGCCGGAGCTCCTCCGGCGACAATCAACCGCGCCGTTGGTTCCAATCGATCCCCCATTGTCCGAGGAACAAAACCCCTAAGATAATTGACTCGATTAAGTTCGAATTGAGCCTCAATTTGACCATTGAATCTCGTCCTTCAAATCTGCCATTCGCGCGAGTTACGTGGAGAAGATGATATTGTGCTGGACCGGTTCGACCGGTCCGACCGGCGATCAGACCGGTCCGAATCGGTTCAGACAGTGGATTCTTGCAAAATTTCAAAATTAACCCAAATTGACTAGGGATTCTTGCAATTAAACTTCAAAATTGGATTCGGGGGCCTGAATATTACCTAGAAATGTGGTTTTGCCCAAAATTTTATATCAATTTGCACAAAAACCCCAAATTTTTCTATTTGCCCAAATTGGGGAAAACTTCAATTGGACGTCAATTTGATAAAATTGGACTACGAGACCCATGCCAATCGATTCAGAATGTTCAAAAACCTTAGGGGTAGCCCAATTGTGTATAGAAAGTTCCTCAATTGAAAGTAATTTCAAAAATTGGCCAATTGAGGGACTAAATTGCAAATAATTTGGGAATTTTGTGCAATCCGCGCAATTCGCGCAATTTAGGGTGCAATTGATCAAATTGAAGTTCAAAGGGACCACAATTGAATGTCTAGACCTAAAATGTGCAAAAATTGCAAATAAAAAGACCCAATTGGTATTTTTTATGCAAATTCAACCTTAGGCATTATGAAGGAACACCTAAAATTGAACTCAATTTTCAATTTTTCTTGAGGTACATATTAAAAGGGAATTAAAAGAAAAAATATTGAACATTTTTGTGTATTTTTGCGACCTCGAAAAGTATTTTTTGTGAATTTTCTAATATTCTCCTATTTTTCGAAAATATTAAAAAATGTGAAAAATATGAAAAATTATTTTTTGTTCCAAATTGGTTCCTTAGGCTTGGCCAAGGCTTCCAATGTTGATTTTTTTAATTTTTTTATTTTTTGTGAATTTTTAGTGAATTTTGGAAAATAAAACTAAAGGAAAACTGACTAAAAATTCGGGTGTCAACAAGGGCCTTAGTCGTGCAAGTGAAACCACCCGTCCCTCAAGAAGAACTGGTGGACATCTTCCTCAAGGCATTACCCTTTGAATACTTTGATAAGTTGAACACCTCTGGATGTCAAACGTTCGCGCACTTGATTAAGGCGGCGGAACGTCATGAATGGGCGTTGCGGGAAAAGAGGATATCTGACTCGTCCTTTAGGCGCCAATACCCTGTAAGAAGAGATAGGGAGCAAACCGGCGATGTGGTGTTTGTCCCTAACCCGCCTAAACGAAAAAAGTTTCCACCTTCTACCCCTACCCAAGGAGCTCCTTCTTGGACTGTCCCTAAACCGAGCGAGCTAAGAAAGAGAAACCAACCTGTTTTTACCCCACTGCCTCGACCTTTGTCTAAACTACTACCCATGCTATTGGAGAACCGATTGGTTGCAAAGGAGTCTCATAGAGCAAATCCTCCTAGGTTCGCTAGGTTTGACGAGACTCGGACTTGCGTGTATCATATGAGAGAAAGGGGACATAACGTTGATAACTGTCTACCTCTTAAATACAAGGTGCAAGCCTTGATTGACGGTAAGGTCATGGAATTTGATAGGGCTGAACCAAACGTGCAACATAACCCTTTACCAGAACATCGTGAGGCGAACGCGATATTCGAGAGCGATCCTGAAGAGATTCTAGAATTCATAATGGATGTGGATAGAATGCAAGACATCCCGATGCTAGCTTCACAATACCCCGATGGAGAGACTATTTCTAGGGAACAAAAGGATGCATGTCTGGCATGGCCGATCAACCTAGGCGTCATTGGGAGAATGGAAGATGTTGCATTTAAGGGGACCTATGTAACCATTGATATGGTGGCAGAGGAGTTCGTGATGAAAGCTACAATAGGAAAGACTTGGAGAGTCCCTTCGAGATACTTGATGAATGTCCAAGATGACATAGAGGCGTAAGAGCTAGATGATTATGAAATTCGCCTTGAGAAAGCTCACCGAGGTAATAGAAGATTCATGTAGAAAGCTCTTGAAAGAGGCGAGATAGTTGACAATCTCGGAGAAGATAACGGCGGTTACAACTTTAAAGTCCTATATTCGGCACCGCCGAGCTTTTTCATTGGTTTTGGAGATATAGTTCATGATGGTTGGGGCGGCATTGACGACCTCGAGAGTGAAGAGTTTGTGGGAACGGTTAATGAAGTCAAGAATCAGGAAACCCCTTAGAATGAACAGAAGAATCAAGAGTCCAATGTGCGACTTTCTAATTTGGAGACCTACATTCGTCATCTAACGAGTATGGTGGCGGAGTTATCTCGGTTAGCGGTCACAAGTAATACCACAACAACGGAAGAAAATATGCAGATCCCGGAGATACGACGGACCATGGAAACACATAGTCGACGAATCGCGTTGTTGCAAGAGCAAGGCGATGATGTTTCAAAGAAGATGGACGAATTGAAGGAGTTGATCGTGCCGATCATCCAAATTAGAAATGTTCCGCCCCAAGGCGTGAATCCAAGGGTGACTTTCCACGTGAAGTATGACGGTCTTGGGTGTCCTCTGGCACATATTTCGTATTACCTTCGCCAAATGGTTGGTCATCATGAAGATGATGAGACGTTAATCCAGAATTTTAAACATAGTTTGACCGGTCTCGCATTGGCCTGGTTCCAATCAATCGATCTGGATTGGGTCCCAAGTTGGGAAGAACTATCAAAGCACTTCGTACGGCACTTCGAAGCCGAGATTAGAGGATACTTCACCAAAGCCAACTTGCTGAATATCAGAAAAGGGGAAGATGAGAGTTTTGAACTCTTCGCCGGAAGGTGGAAAAAGCATGCTATGATGGTGCAACCGCCACTATCGAAAAGCGAAATGCTGGAGTTTATGCTCAAGTTGTTACCGGCAGAATATTTTGACCGTATGTATGCATACACGTATTCCTCCTTCTAACACATGGTGGATGTTGGTATGAGAATAGAGGGCATAATCATGAGAGTCAGAAGGGAAAGGCAAAGGCGCTTTGATGAAGGAAGCCTCGCCGAAGCAATACCCGCGAGGCCATATCTCAAGTATAACCCCGAAAACGTCCATGAGAATGAGATGATTGGGATGGTAGACACCCCTATCCGTTTTGTGATCGATTTGAATAAGGTGGATAACTGGGAAGCTTCCAGTTCGGAAAAACCGTAAACACTAGATTCACCTCATGAGGTAGTGATGGAAATCTTGAAAGATCGGGATGACAGAATCAAGCCAATAAAGATTAAACTTCCACCCGTAGAGGAATATAACCCAAAGGTGGTACACTGGGATTACGAGACCGGTGAGATTGACGCCGTGATGAGATCTAGTCGATGTTATGCTCCAAGGGAGGTGAAACCTGAGAAGAAAGCGCCTACCGCAGAAGAAATCGAAAGGCTTCAATCCGTTGTGAGAACTAGTGAGTACGAAGTCGTTGACCAACTTCGAAAAATGCTCGCACAAATCTCTTTGCTTGACCTTTTCAAAAATTCAGAGAAGCATAAGAACACCCTTCTAAAGGTATTAGACGAAGTACACAATCCCGAGACCATCAACGAAGTCCAGCTGGGAGACTTCGTAGGAGCCATCCTTTTGAAGGATCGGATTTCTTTCTCGAATGAAGATTTCCCGAGAGAATGGCGTGTTCACAACAATGCTCTCTATATCGCCGTAAGGTGCCATGGAAAAGAGCTACCTCATGTCTTAATTGATAATGGCTCAGCTTTTAATCTATGTCCTCTAAGCACTCCGAAGAGCTTGGGGATAAACGAAGACTTCGTCAAGATGTCCAAGGCGACTATTCGCTCATTCAACGGAGTTTCCAAGAATGTGGTGGGCAAGATTGAACTGGATGTCTCCATTGGGCCGGTAAATTTCTCCATACCATTTCAAGTGCTAGATATTCCTAGTGCTTTCACTTTGCTTTTGGGAAGACCGTGAATCCATGTATTTGAAGCGGAACCTTCTTCTCTACATCGGAAGGTTAAATTTGTGGTTCAAGGCCAACCGATCACTATCCATGGTGAAACGGGACATCGCGCTTTCTTGAAAGGAATGGTTCCCTACATTGAGCCCCTAAAGGAGGATGAGCTTAATTATCACACCTTTGACATCGTATCGATTATGCACATACCATCTAATGCGAAGATAGCTACTCTGGAATTGTCGAAACCCGCAACTATGGCCGGAAAGGTATTCCTCACGAATGGTTTCATTCCTAGCACTGGATTGGGGAAGTATGGCCAAGGAATTCGTAGTCCCTTGAGTCTTAACTCAAATGATCACAAGGTTGGTTTGAGATATAAGGAGATTGTTGACACTCGATTTTTAATTAAGTTTTCCTTAGTTTTATTTTCTAAAATTCATCAAAAATTCACAAAAAATCAAAAAATTGAAAAATCAAGTTTGGTAGCCTTGGCCAAGCATAAGGAACCAATTTTGAACAAAAAATAATATTTCATATTTTTCACATTTTTTTAATATTTTTGGAAAATAGAAAAATACTAGAAAATTCATAAAAAATACTTCTCAATGTCACAAAAATACAGAAAAATATCCAATATTTTTATTTTAATTCCCTCTTCATATTGACCTCAATAAAAATCAAAAATTGAATTCAATTTTAGGTGTTCCTTAACAACACTAAGGATTGAATTTGCCTAAAAAAATACAATTTGAGTCTTTTTATTTGCAATTTTTGCACATTTAGAGTCTAGAAATTCAATTACAGTCCTTTTAAGCTTCAATTTGATCAATTACACTTTCAATTGCCCGAATTGCATGAATTGCAAAAATTCCCAAAATTCTTGCAATTTAGTCTCTCAACTTTTCAAGTTTTGAAATTACTTTTAATTGAGGGACTATCGTGGCAAAATTGGACTATCCCCCTAGGTTTTCATACATTCCAAATCGATTGGCATGGGTGGTTTGGTCCAATTTGATCAAATAGGTGTCCAATTGAAGTTTTCCCCAATTCGGGATTTTAGAAAAATTTGGGGTTTTTATAGAAATTGATGGAAAATTTTGGGCAAAAACACATTTCTAGATAATATTTAGGCCCCTAAGTCCAATTTTGAGGTTTAATTGTGAAAATTCCCCACCAATTTTGATTAATTTTGAAAATTCAATGTCCCAACCATCGATCCAAAACAGTGTCATCTTCCTCGGGCGATTCGTGCCATTTTGCATATTTGAAGGCGAACTTTGATCGTCAAATTGAAGACCAATTCGAGCTTAATCAAACCAATTGCCGTGGACGTTTTACTCCTTGGATCAATATGCGCCGATTGCCACCATTATCGCGGCCAATAGCCGCCGGAGGTGGTCGAAATCGCCGGTCAAAGCCTCGGCCGTTTGAAAAAGTCAACCTTCACGGAATGCACAAATTCAACCTCAATTCGTGATTAACGGAGAACCAAACGGAGTTTATTGTGATGGTCATCGCCATCCAACCTCGGGCGACCAAAAATCACGTGATCAACACGTGTGGGTCATCACCGACTCAAGCTTACTCGACGCGCCAAATTTTGAAAGCTTAGTATAAAAGGCTGAGGAAGATTCGCGAGAGGAGGACCTCATTTGTACTCACTAGGTTCAATAGAATAGAATAGAGAGAGAGAGAGAGAGAGAGAGAGAGAGAGAGAGAGAGAGAGAGAGATCCACCCCCCCCCCACCCCCCTGCGAGCTTTGAGCTCGTACCGTGAGCACTTCGTCCCAAGCAATCCAGGGAGAACCGAGGCCGGCCATCACTTCCCAAGCTTGCCCGCACCTCCCGGGAAGCGATCGCACCGAGCCGATTAGCCTGAGATCTCCAAAACAGGTGAGTTGAGCTTCGAATCTCTCTCTTGCACGATCATGGCATCTGTTGACACCTGAATTTTTAATCAGTTTTCTTTAGTTTTATTTTCCAAAATTCATTAAAAATTCACAAAAAATTAAAAAATTATAAAATCAACATTGGAAGCCTTGGCCAAGCATAAGGAACCAATTTGGAACAAAAAATAATTTTTCATGTTTTTCGCATTTTTTTTTTAATATTTTCGAAAATAGGAAAATACTTGAAAAATTCATAAAAAATACTTTTCGAGATCGCAAAAATACAGAAAAATGTTCAATATTTTTCTTTTAATTCCTTTTTCATATTGACCTCAAGAAAAATCAAAAATTGAGTTCAATTTTAGGTGTTTCTTCATAATGCCTAAGGTTGAATTTGCATAAAAAATACCAGCGAGTCTTTTTATTTGCAATTTTTGCACATTTTAAGTCTAGACATTCAATTGCAGTCCCTTTGAGCTTCAATTTGATTAATTGCACCCTCAATTGCACGAATTGCGCGAATTAGACAAAATCCCCAAATTATTTGCGATTAAGTCCCTCAACTTGCCAATTTTTGAAATTAATCTTAATTGAGGGACTATCATGGTAAAATTGGACTGTCACCCTATGTTTTCATACATTTAGAATTGATTGGAATGGGTCTCATGGTCCAATTTGGTCAAATTGACACTCAATTGAACTTTTCCTAATTTGGGCAAATTGAAAAATTTGGGGTTTTCATGTAAATTGATGGGAACTTTTGGGCAAAACTACTTTTTTAGATAATATTCAGGCCCCGAGTTCAATTTTGAAATTTAATTGCAAAAATTCCCACCAATTTGGTTTAATTTTGAAATTTGCATAAAATTCAATGACAGGTTCAGCCGTCCCGCCGGTCGGACGGCTAACCGTCCGAACAGATGCTTCATCTTCCCCAAATTCACCCGTGCCATTTGCAGGTTCAACGATGGACTTTGCGATCAAATTGGAGTTCAATTCGTGCTTAATTGGATCAATAGAGGTGGGGCTTTTGTTCGTCAAGTCAAGATCCGTCGATTGCCACCGGCGGCACGGCCAATACCGCCGGAGCACGGCGGAATCGATAGTCAAAGTTCCCGCGACGAAAGTCAACCATTTCAAAACCAAGTGCAATTCTTGCTCGTTTTGACTCAACGGACGTCTAATGGACTTGGACGGAATCCTAGTGAAATCACGTGGGCGCACGTGAATCACCCCCCCCCCCCCCCCCCCCATCGCGCCAAATTTCAAAAGCTCACTATAAAAGCCCGAGGAGGATTCTAGAACGGGAGGGGGCTCATTTGTTCGCTCAACACACGGAATAGAGAGAGAGGGAGTTAGAGAGAGAGAGAGAGCTCTCGACGTCCGCCATTGGTGAAGGTTTGAGCACTGCGGATTGCTCGTCAAGCCAATCCAT
This sequence comes from Rhodamnia argentea, assembly GCF_020921035.1. Lineage (NCBI taxonomy): Eukaryota > Viridiplantae > Streptophyta > Magnoliopsida > Myrtales > Myrtaceae > Rhodamnia > Rhodamnia argentea. Next base: position 11,393,594 of record NC_063158.1, read on the forward strand.
CCGAGCAAATCGAGCATCGCAATCCACTTCGGAAGTTACGAGCTCGGAAGCGCGAGCCATTTGGATTAGCTGCGATCTCCAAATCGGTAGGTCGAACTTCCGATTCCTCCTTGAGCATCAATGGCATCGTTTGTTCCGAGCACGATTTTTGAAATTATTGTATGCGTTTTGCTTTCCGAACTACGTTGACCACTTCCGCATATCCATTTTGCCTCGATTTTGCATAAATACCTCCGATCGAGTCCGTGAAATCCAACCTCCATGGCCGAACACTTCGAAGCTTGCCTAGGCGATTCTAGGCCAAACCAGTCGATCGACCTGCGGTAAGGTTTCTAAACCTCCTCCGAGTGAATCCTGTGGTTGAATCGAATAGTTATGCTCTATTTCGTATGATCGAGTTGCGATTGTGAATAAGCTTGATATATGTTGATCTGTGGGTGAAATCACTTAATCTTTGGATATGTTGATCGGGAAGTTTGAGCGAGTCGATCGCCGTTGGTCGAGGTCATTCGCGAGATCTCGCGTTAGATCTCGCGGAGATTCTCGGCCGTTCATTTGTTGTCGTCGCGGTGAGGAAGACGATGCGGCGTGGCGTCAACGAGTCAAAGTCCTAGGTGGCATTCGGTGATTAGTAGTCATCACTCGGCCTAGTCGTTGGCGCGAATAAGTGATCGCCTTGATCCGACGGCTAGGATAAATAGATAAGTTTGATTTCGACCGTCGGATCGTTATTTTGTATTTTCGGATATTAGGTATATTAGTTAGAAAATAATAAATAAAAAACGGTGTCGTTTTGAATAAGTGGTGCGGCGTCGTTTAGGACATGTTAGGAATGAACTGGATTAGATCTAAAGTTTGATCGTAGCCGTCAGTACTAAAGGAAACGTCGTCGTTTTGGGTCTAGAAGAGTTGACGGCTCGATTAGATCTCAAATAGATCGTAGCCGTCCATGCATTTATTAGATACGGCGTCTTTTGCTTAAGGTTGAGTAGTCCGGATCAATTTTGGGTTTAATCGTTGTTCTTTTGTTTTGGGATAAGCGACGTCTTTTGGTGTAGAGGCCGAAGTGTAGTCGTTTTGTTTGAGCATGAGTCGACGGCGAGATCAAATCGAGATTGATCTCGCGTCCGTTATTTTCTTTTGTATTCGATATTAGAAAATATATTAAAAAAAAAAAAAAATATTTAGATAAATGCATATACGGTGTCGTTTTTCTTAGGGTTCGAGCGGGTCATGGGCGGTCGGACCGGGTTGCGTCGTTGACCGGGTTGACCTGGTCCGGTTTGTTAATAAAAATAATAAAAAATAAAAAGAAATTTCCAAAACTCCAAAAAATTGTAAAAATACTTAGAAAATTCATAAAATTCCCGATTTTCATAAAAATTTCTAAAATTTGTAGATCGATTCGGGACTCATAAAGTCTGGATCGAAAATTTTTAGACTACGAGGGTTGATTAATTTCGATCGGAAAATTCCCAATATTTTTGAAAAATAAATAAAATTCAAAAAATAGAAAAATTAGAAAATTCAAGAAAATCACAAAAATGAGAAATGGCCACATTCAACTGGCCAAATCAAATTTTGTGATTTTGTCCCAAACCCCAAAAATGACCATTATACCCTTCGGGTCATGCCCCAAATTTTTACCAAATCACCCGATACCCAAATTGATTTTTGTGTGGGGATAGGGCCATTTTAGACATATTGAACCTTGATTGATTGATTTGATCGATTGTAATGATTTTGATTGCGCATTATTTTTTTGATTGTGATTGATTAGGATAGAAAAATCCCATCGTATGAATACTTAGATTTTTTTAGGGCCTACCTCACCCGATATCGCATGCATGAAATCTTAGGTTAGAAAACAATCAACATCGGTACGAAAGGGCGTCAAATATGAAACTTGGCGTAACCAAATCCCCGGACCCAAAATCTCGGTTTTGCGGAACGAACGGTTTCTCCCGACCGCTCGGTAAGGTTTTCCGATCGTACCTTCCAATTAATCGATCGGTGGCGACTCCAAATTGCATGTACATCTCGCACATGCCACCTGACCACACAAGGTCAATTTCGATATTTGAAAAATTTTACCCGACATCGCGATTCGAGTAATGGGTCTTGGGAGAGCTGCGATCCCCCATGTATATGTCTATAAAAGGAGGGATCGGCTCGTTAGCCTATTCCACCCGGAAGGAAATTTGGGGGTCCAGACATCACACTCACACAGGCATGATTATTGAAATTATTGTGTGCCTTTTGTTCCTGGATCATCCGTGAGTATGATCGCATCGTGTTTTTGCATTGATTTTACCCGAATACCATGAGTCGAGCTTTCAACATACCTCAATGCGGTCGGACTTCGGCCGGGCTTTTCTAGCCCTAGCGAGCTCAATCAGAGCTCAAGGTAAGCATCTTGAACTTGACTTGAGTGTTTATGAAGCTTCGATTGAATAGTTATGCTCTAGTTTGCCTGTTTCACTATTCACGGTCGAGGCCTGTGCGAGTTTGATTCATGATGATTCTATGGATGAAATTGTTTGATTTTAGGATATGTTGTAGAGGAAGTTCGGGCAAGTCGATTAGAGGTGGTATCGAGTTAGTCCGGCTAGATCTTATCGTTAGATCTCGCCGAAAAAGCGTCAGCTGTCCATTGCGTCGTCGCGAGAGGTTGAAGACGAAGGTGATGTGGCGTGGTCGGCGGGTCAATGAGCTAAGATGTCACGTCCCGATAGGTCCGGCTTAGATCTGAGTCGGCTCGGCCATTGGCGCGAGCGAGCTGACTCGGCTCGGATCCAACGGCTGAGATAATTAGGTAGATTTGATTCTCAGCCATTAGATCTATTTTTCATATTTTCTAAAATTTTGTAAATAGGTAGAAAATAAAAGAAGGAGTGAAACGGTGCCGTTTAGTTTAGTGGTCGTGCGGCGTCGTTTAAGTCCAAAGAGTAGATCCGGCGTCGTTTTAGGTTTTAAAAGATTGAATGACTCAAATCAAGTCTGAGATCAATCGTAGCCGTCTAGAGTCTTAGTCAATGCGGCATCATTTTATTAAAGGGCGAACAGACGGCTCAGATCAAGTTCTAGATTAAATCGTGATTGTCCATGCTTTAGAACGGTGCGGCATCGTTTTAAGCAGGCCACCGAATGCGTCGTCGTTTTGGTTTATGAGGAGTAGACGGTTGAGATTAATTCTAGGTTTGATCTCGTCCACTAGAGTCCGAGCCGGATTTGGACCGAGTTGACCCGGTCCGAAAATATTAATAAAAAATTATAAAAAATTTCTAAAAATCCAAAAGAAAATTGCAAAATTCATAGAAAATTCACCAAAATTCCCATATTTTCTCAAAAAATTTCTAAAAGATGTTTAGGTTGATTCGAGACTCTTATAGTCCGAATCGAAAAATTTTGAAGTTTTGAGGGTTGGTTTACACTAATCCGAAAAATTCCTGACTTTTGGAAAATAAATAAAAAATCCAAAAAAATTAGAAAAATTCTAAAAAATTACAAAAAAATGGGAAATGGCCACATTCAACTGGCTCGACCCTATTTTGTGATTTTTGGATCCCGAATATTCCAAAATGACCATTTTACCCCTCCGGGTCTTTCGCCCCAAAATTTTCCTAAACCACCCCAAAACTCCAATAGGTTTTTTTATGGGTCGATATGACCATTTTATACATGTCGTATCTTGATTGATTGATTGAATTGATTTGATTACCTTGATTGCACATTACATTTTTTTTATTGTGATTGAGAGGTTACAAATTCTCGTCTGCATGATACCTTAGATCGTTGGGGCCTACCTCACCCAAAATTTCATTTGCATGAATTCTTAGGTTAGAAAATCACTCAACTTTGGTAACCGAAAGGGCGTCAATGCAAATCTTGGCGTAACCAAGTCTCCGGACCCAAATCTCTAGTTCTCGTAGAATCGAACGGTTTCTCCAGGTCGTTTGATAGGGTTCCCGATCATACCCTCCAAAAAGTGATCGGTGGCGGCTGTGACATTCTGAATTCCGACCCCATTTCGAAGTTATGAATGAAATGAGTATCGATGTATTCCAGTAACCTCACTCGGAATTGATCACTCTTGAGATAAGCGACCAAAGGGGAATGGCTAAATAGGATAGTGCGCAGACCATAAAGGACTCAACCGCGGGATCGGTATCCCGACCATAAGGGTCGCCGAGGGTACATTCGGGTCATTGCGGGCCGATCCCGGGGTTGACGTCGGAACTATTTGCTAGCGTCGTGCAATTGGTTCGCGGGTGATACCGCTACGCCATAGCATGATTTGCGAATAACCCCGAGCGATTCCCGACAATCGCGTCTTGTCAAGACCGACCGTTTCCCTCGCGATTACATGACAACCGGGGTCGCCGTGGTCCGAATTCTTAAAACGTGGTAACTAAAATCACGGGTCGATACGCGTAGCTCCTGAAAGCCGCCCGTCGGTTCGAGGTGCACCGAAAATGCGATCGGCTGATTTTGAGCGCGAAGCGGACTTCGAAATTGGCGGCCGGGTATTCGAGAATTCCAATACAAATAAACTTGGATGTCACCTTGCAAATGTTATTAAGGATATTTGGAAGCCATATAAGTTGGAAAAATGAGGATCGGATTTGCGGAACAAAAAATCCATTCCGGTCCCGAGATTCGTTCGGCCCTTGAGCGACCGCGAAGGAATTTCGGTCAACTCTTGTACCGAACCCATCAGCCCCTAAATCCCCATGTGGATATTGGAGGGACATGACACTTGAAGGGATCAAGTCCCCATGCAAGTCAAACCCCAAAAACCCCACCACCTACTCTACTATTCATGTCCTACACTAACCCTACTATCTCCCACCCATCAAGTCACTCATTCAATCACTCAAACTCACCCTCTCCCTCTCTTACTCTTGGCTGATCACTCACCCTCTCTCTCACTCCATCATTTCTTCATTTTGAGCTCAACTCTCTCCCAAGAACTCTCTCTTTTCGTCTCTTGGCCGAGCACCCCTTCGGCCTCCTCACACCGCCGGTCCAAGGAGGAGCTCCACCACGCCACCGCCACTTCATCTTCCTTTCTTGGCTTTGAGTTGTTGCCGCCGCCGTGCCGTCCGTTTTTCTCTCTCTCGGCGCCGAACAAACCCTAGGGTTTCACCGCCGGTTTTGCTCATCCAACTTCAAGGTAAGAGCTCAAGCTTCTCAAAGGATTCTAGGGTGTTTAAAGGAGGTTCATGGCTGTGTGTGATGAGGTTTTCTTGGACTAAAAGTTGGTGCTTTGTGTTTGAAACCGGTGGACACCCTTTTAGGTCGAATCTGATCGTGCGCGAAGGAAACGCTTTCGCCGGGTTTTTCTTCATCAAAAAGCAAGAGTAAGTGTTTCCTAACCCTTCCTAGAGCCCTAGGTTACTAAGAGACACTTGGGTTTGGCTAGATGGTGTGCTAAATGCTTGGGATAGTGAGAAATGCTAGAGAGGACCAATCTGGAAATTTCTGTGCGATTGGTATCAAAGCTGGTCCTGGGATGTTTATGTGGTCATATGGGTGCAAATGAGTGACTTGATGTGTGGATAGCACGTGGTTTAAGAGTGGACCATGGTTGGGGGCGATCGGGACCTAAAATAACTCAATCGGAGCAATTGTGCACTAAAATGGTTAGTGGGTGCTAAATGTTGTAATTCTGATGTAGGGCACTTGAAAGGTATTTTAGAATGACTTTTACATGCCTTGGAATATGTGAAGCCTCTTGGGATTAAGTGTGTGGCTTTGTAAGAGAAAACGTGGAATTCGCTCGAATAGGACCGTTGGTATCAAAAGTAGTAATTCTGAATTGGGGGTGCTTTAAATGCATTTTATGTGATATTGTGATGTCTTGGCTAGTGTGAGACCCCTTGTAATTGCATGATTGGCCTTGTGAGGTAATATGTGGCAATTGGCTCGATTCGAGCTCGTGATGGTATTGACATGCTAAATAGCCCAAGTAATTGTGGAATTGCAATATTGTGATATTAGGGCATGAGGCCCTTTGTGTATGACCTATACATGAGATTATAAAGTCGTGTTCAATTGAGGCGTCCGAGGCCGAATAGTATGCCGTGTTCGCCCAATTGTCCGAGACTTAATCCGGTCGTGTTCCTAAGTGTCCGAGACCGTTAAATAAATGGGGCGTATTCCTAAGTGTCCGAGACCCCATGGGGCGTATTCCTAAGTGTCCGAGACCCCGGTGTGCACACAAAAATATCTGTATTTATACGTACAATGCCGTGTTCCTAAGAGTCCGAGGCTTGTACTTGATATATGAGATTATGATACTAAATTATGGAGGTGGTATGTGAGCCCTATGGTGAGGATCGACTTGTGTGATTTGGCATGTTCTGGGTGGTCCTGTACACGATTGCTTTATTTGTGCACTTTGAATTGACCACTGTCTGCTGTTTGGATTGGATTGTTTGCATGCCGTGTTTTGTCCGGGAGGTACTAGGACCTTAGGATAGGTTAGGCTTCGCTTGCTGAGATGTCGATCTCACCCCTCCGTGGGACCAACATTTTCAGACCCTCGACCACGATCACCGCGATGCCGCTACTTTTTGGACTACCGACTCGGTTTGAGCCCGTGATTACCGAGTATAGAGTGGGACCGGATCGGATGTATTATCGGAGGGTTAGCACCTTGTTGATCGACGACGCGAGAGGATACTTGACTCCTTATTCCTTCCTCTCTTGGACTTATAAGGATGGAGACTATTTATCCGGACCTTTGAGGGAGGAGGTGATTCCCGAGCACGTCTTGGATGCCGCCGGACCTAGACTCCCGATAGCTTCACCTTCGAGACTCCCTGTCCTTGGACCCGTAGTTGGACCGATCCCCGAGCCGAGGTCTCCCATACCTGGACTCCCCGCTCTGGATGGAGGAACCCGAAGAGGAGTCCGAACCAGAAGAAGAGCCGATACCCGAGGAGGCGTCTGACCTAGAGGAGGACCTGGAAGAGGTGCCGGAGGAAGAGCCATGGGAGGAGCCCGAGCGGGCGTTTAGCGAAGTCATCGTGACGAGTTTCTCCCCGGAGTACGCTCCCCCTGCCGAGTTTACTTCTGATGATGACGCCCGACCCTTAGGTGTGTAGAGGTCCTTATCCCTACTTTTGGACCCTCGTGTGTCGACGAGTGGTTATGTTTAGGGAGTTTCCTTTTGTGTCCCCGTGCCGTATCCTTGAGTCGTAGTCATTTTCTTTACGGTGGTCCGTATGAACCTTGAACTTATCGGGCTATGTTATATGTATTTTGGTGTTATGTTCTAAGGTCATTCTATATTCATTGTCGGGTTTGTTTTCATTGCTTCCACTTGCATTTGCATCTCGCGTGTTTTACGTCCGTTTGCGATCCTGGTGAGTTGCGAGATTTCTTCGACAACGTGGGATGTTGGCGCGCTCGGAGGACACGGGGCGTGACAACGGCTGCATATGCATGTACACTATGCACATGTCACACGACCACACTAAAGGTTAACCCCGATAAAATCTTCTTCACATCGCGATTCGAGTAATGGGTCTTAGGAGAGACCCGTGCGCCGAGGATCCATTGTCAACTGGGTCGGAAGCGCGGCTTGTTAACCTCTCGCACACCTTTAAGCGAAGGAGGGTCGCGACGGACTAGCAACTCCACCGGGGATTCGACGGTTGCTAAACCATTAAGTAGACTTAAGCCGATTAAAAAAGTTGAGTGTTTTCTAACCTTGTTTTCTGCAGATGCTCTTAAAGATGAGGTACGTCCGCTAATGAAAAGTGTTAAATGTTGATGCAGATGGGAGTTATAAGGGATGACGTCTTTGCTAACCTTTTTGATGTTGATATGGTGTTTCGGGTTGTGTGTTTATTTATGTACATATGAAGCGGTTGTCGCGACCCTCCTCCGTCGTCGGATATGCGGGAGGTGGAATGTGAGGGTTAACGAGCCGATCCTCTCTTTTTTATATATAACACACCGGTTGTCCGCGGGATCTTTCGGGATCGCGGGTCTCTCCCAAGACCCATTACTCGAATCGCGATGTCGGGTAAAATTTATCAAATATCGATATCGACCTTAGTGTGGTCGGGTGGCATGTGCAATGTGTACATGCAATTTGGAGTCGCTACCGATCAATTTATTGGAGGGTATGACCGGAAAACCCTACCGAGCGGTCGGGAGAAACCGTTCGGTTCCGCGAAAACCGGAGATTTTTGGGTCCGGGGACTTGGTTACGCCAAGATTCACATTGACGCCCTTTCGGTTATTGATGTTGAGTGATTTTCTAACCTAAGAATTCATGCAGATGAACTTTCGGGTGAGGTAGGTTCTAACGGTTCTAGGTATACATGCAAATGGGAATTTTCTATTCCTAACAATCATAATCGAAAAAAATCAAAAGTGCAATCCGGACATTCAAAGTCAATCAAATCAATCATTCAATAAAGGAGTCTAATATGGTCCTATCGAACCAAAGAAAAACTCTAATTTGAGTTCCGGGGTTGGTTCGGGAAAATTTGGGGCCGAAAGCCCGGAAGGGTAGAATGGTCATTTTTAGGGTTTGGGACCCGAAAATCACAAAATCGGGGTCGGGCCAGTTGAATGCGGCTATTTCCCATTTTTTGTGATTTTATGGAATTTTTCTAATTTTTGTAATTTTTTTTGAATTTTTTATTTATTTTTTCAAAAATATTAGAAATTTTCCTGATCGACATAGATCGACCCTCGAAGTCTCAAAATTTTCGATCCAGACTTTATGAGTCCCGAATCGATCTAGAAATTTTTAGAAATTTCTTGTGAAAATTTGGGAATTTTTATGAATTTTCTAAGTATTTTTACAATTTTTTTGGATTTTTGGAAATTTCTTTTTTATTTTTTTATTATTTTTATTAATATTTCTGGATCGGGTCAAACCGGTCAACGACCGGTCAACCTGGTCCGACCGCCCTCAAACCATTCCCAACACCGAAAACGACACCGTATATGCATATACCTATTTATTTTTTGATTTTCTAAATTGATTTTCTAATATTCGGAATTATATATAAAAAGAATGGACGGCTGAGATCAATTCCTAGATCAATCTCAACCGTCGACTATCCCTTAAGCGAAACGACGCCGTGCCGGACTCCCTTCACGAAACGACGCCGCATCTAGTTATCAAACGAACGGCCAAGATTAAAAGTTGAGGCTCGATCTGAGCCGTTCACTTACTTATTAACAAAATGGCGTCGCATCGCATAACTAAACGGACGGTCAAGATTTAACCTAGATCTAATCTAAGCCGTTCGTCCTATCCCCGCCAAAACGACGCCGGATCAGTTAAATGCATGGACGGTCACGATTTAACCTAGACTCAATCTGGACCGTCCGTTCCTAATCTATCCTAAACGACGACGCATAAGCCAATTAAAACGATGCCGTTCTCATATTTTTCTGTATTATTAACTAATAAACGAAAAATCTAAAAAAATACAAAAATAAGGATCCAACGGCCCTAAATCAAACCTAGGAAATTACCCTGGCCGTCGGATCAGGGGCGACTCGGCTCGCTCGCGCCAACGGCCGAGCCGAGTCGGCGATGACATAGTCCAATCCCGGGACGACACGTCATTTCGTTGATTGTTTGATCACGCCACGTCGGTTATCTTCTTCCTCGCGACGACACGAGAACGGACGGCCGAGAACCTCCGGCGACGATCTAACGGTGAAACCTCGACCAAATCTCACAAAACCAACTCCTATCGACTCATCTAGACTTCCCGTTTCACATATATCGGAATCAAGCAAAATCAACGACTAAATCTCAAGAACCGGACTATACACGATCACGACATTGCAGAGCTCAATCATGCACCACAGAGCATAATAGTTCGATTAAATCAAAGGATCGACTTAAATCGAGTCTAGAAACCTTACCTGCCGGTGTGATTGACCTGGTTTGGTCTAGATTAGTCTAGACAAGCTTCGACAGTGGACGGCCGTGGAGGTTTGATTTCTCGGACTCGATTGGCGGGTTTTATGCAAAATCGAAGTAAACAGGATATGCAGAAGTGATCAGCCACATTCGGAGATCAAAACGCACACACCAATTGCATTAATCATGTTCGTGAACTCGCGATGCCATGGATGCACGTAACGAAGCTTAGGAGATCGACTCACCGATTTTGAAGGTCTTGAGCTGATCCGGTCGGTGCGATCGACTCCCGGTGGCTCCGGCGAACTTCCTGCGGTGGTCCGGCGTTCCGATTTGTCCTGGATTCACCGGAATGAAGTTGCGGAACCTTCGTCGGCAACTCGAGCTCGAGCTTCGCGCGGGAGCTCCTCTCTCTTCCTCTCTCGCTTTCTCTCTCTATTCCGTTGTATGCGAGCCAAAATGAGCCTCCTCCCTTGATCCAGAATGTTCCCCTCCTTTTATACCCAATTTTTGGGTTCGCGCGCGTCGGGTGTGAAGCGGCCGAGTTTCCTCACGTGCCAACACGTGAGTTTTGGCTCGCCGGACGGTGACGGAATCGTTAGGATTCCGTCCAACGTCCGTTAGGCCTCCGGCCGAGCTCAAACGAGCACTAATTGCTCACAAATTCTAAAATGTTGACTTTCGGTGTGCCGGAGCTTTGGCCAGCCCGCCGGAGCTCCTCCGGCGACCATTGGTCGCGAAATTAGTCTCAATCGACGGGTATTGATCCAATGCATGAAACCCCTAAGGTGATTGATTCGATTAGGCTTGAATTGGCCTTCAATTTGATGGTTGAAGTTCACCCCTAAACCTGCAAAATGGCGCGAGTCTGAGGAAGATGATGAACTGTTCTAGACCGGTTCGACCGGCGGTCAGACCGGTCTGAACCGATTCAAACAGTAATTTTCATAGAATTTTCAAAATTAATCGAAATCAAGTAGGAATTTTTGCAATTAAACCTCAAAATTGGACTTAGGGGTCTGGATATTACTTAGAAATGCAATTTTGCCCAAAAGTTCTTATCAATTTGCACAAAAGCCCCAAATTTTTCAAAATTCCCAATTTGGGGAAAAGTTCAATTGGATATCAATTTGATCGAATTGGACCACGAGACCTATGCCAATCGATTTGGAATGCATGAAAACATAGGGGGACAGTCCAATTTTATCAAGATAGTCCCTCAATTAAAAGTAATTTCAAAAATTGGCAAATTGAGGGACAAAATTGCAAACATTTTTGGGGATTTGGCCTAATTCGCGCAATTTATGCAATTGAGGGTGCAATTGATCAAATTGAAGTTCAAAGGGACTACAATTGAATGTCAAGACACAAAATGTGCAAAAATTACAAGTAAAAAGACTCAAATGGTGTTTTTTGTGCAAATTCAACCTTAGGCGTTGTGAAGGAACACCTAAAATTGAACTCAATTTTTAATTTTTCATGAGGCCAATATGAAAAGGGAATTAAAAGAAAATTTTGGACATTTTTGTGTATTTTTGTGACCTCGAAAAGTATTTTTTTTTATGAATTTTCAAGTATTTTCCTATTTTCCTAAAATATTAAAAAAATGTGAAAAACATGAAAAATTATTTTTTGTTCCAAATTGGTTCCTTAGGCTTGGCCAAGGCTCCCAAATGTTGATTTTTAAATTTTTTGATTTTTTGTGAATTTTAAGTGAATTTTAGAAAATAAAACTAAAGAAAAATTGATTAAAAATCGGGTGTCAACAACGGTGTTTTGATATAAACTGTTGTGCATGTACTGCATATTTTGAGGATCACGACCTTGCACACACAAGCGCCTAAACCCGAGCCGCAAATCACCCTTTTTGGTCGCCTTAGATAGGGATTGGTATGCAAAGCTCCTGTGTTTGATTGCACTTGGGTTGACCATATTTAATCCCGCTTGATATGCAAGGTTAATGATCATACTCACTTGTTGTTTGATTGCGCTTGTGGGCGGCTCATCAATTCATATAGCGGAAGCCTTTTTAGGTCCATACCCGAGCCTTTTTTATTTCTTTAGAGTTAAACCTCACTTGTCTCATGCGCATGTGAATGGAAGGTTGGTATACCTAAAACCACAAACCCAAAAAAAAAGAGTAACATCTGTTGGTAAGCCTTTTTACCCTCTCTATTCTTGTAAATTTAATTTATGCATAAAATGTATTTTCACGAGCATATCATGGAAATTGTAAGATCGTTTAAGTGATTGAGGTTGAAGGTCAATTTTCCCTTTTAGGATAGATGGCGTCCCAAAGTCAAATCGGTGTTCCTAATACGTTTATGTGAGAGCAAAAGAGTATTCGAAGCAAGGATCGAGCGCCCGCCACCTTCCAAGTCTTCGAATTTGTACATGGAAAGGAACTCAATGGACGAAACCGCACCCGTGGTGAAAGTTGTGATTATACGCGTTGTGCGCGCCATTTGGAGCTCAAGCGAGGAAAAGAGAGGCTCCAAGAACTATATGCGAAATTGATGAGGCGACCTCGCGCGATCAAGACGGTCCCATGTCACTCGCTGATCAATAAGAGAGAAATCATCATCATATCCTCCAACGATGAAGAAAATCTCGAGCTTCCCGAGATAGTGGAGATATCATTTGATGAGGATGACGACGTTTAGACTAGCTAGTCTTAGTCGGACTTTGGGGTATTTGTGTTTAGGATTTGTTGCACTTCCTCCGGATTATCTTTGTATTCTTCATTGACTTGTATTGGTCAAATGTCTTTAGATGTTTTTATATCATATCTCTTTGGGTTTAATTGTATTAGACTTGTAAATTTTGTGGGTTGTCAAATTTAAAGTTGTAATAACGACTTTCTACCCCGATTGCACTTGAACGATCCTAATTAATTACATGCCATCTTTGGGTGGGATTTGGTCCATAACTACCCCATTTGGTTTATTTGGGTCAAGTGGGAGTAGTTGACCCTCATGTTACCAAAAGATAACATGGAATTTGGTTAGTACATTTACATCACATTTCATGCATATACATCATAATCCGTGGTAATTGACATTAGAATCATCATTTTACATGTTTTAGACCATGGGGAATGGAGATATCAAGATAATCCCGGTGCCTCGCAAAGAACTCTTTCAATGGTGGGACCATCTCAACCCAATCAACAAAGCATATGTTGAGGGACGTTTAGCTCGACTGGTGGATTTAATCAGAGTTGAGTATCAACCGGCCCTTATTCAAGCTTTGGCCAAAACATGGGATATTCGTACGATGACTTTCAACTTTCAAGGCCTTGAGTTGGCTCCTACACTCGAAGAATATTCTGCTATCATTGGGGCCAATTTTGACGATCATATAGCTCAACCCCCTTTTGATATGGATTCAACCCAATATCTATCGAGTTTCCTTCGTCTCAAAACCTACGAGATAGAAAAGGTCTATAAATCCAACTCCGGTAGATTCACTTTCTCATTCCTTTTTGACAATTGCTCTTCTCTACCTGCCGATACCGATCATAAATCGGGAAAGGTGTTTGTCCTAGCTTTCTTTGCATTCGTCCTATTTCCTACCTCTAGGACTACTTTTGACCCCTCTATAGTTCACATAGCTAGACAAGCTTATTGCTGCTGGAATTACTCCTACATGATTCTGGCTAAAACCTTCCTTTCTCTAAACCGTTTTAAAACCTCTAAAAAAGCCATTTTCCAAGCTTTCAACGGACTACTTCATATGTGGTTCGTTTCCCACATAAAAACTTCCCAACTTCGAGTAGGGTGCTATGAGATCAATGAACATGTTTATCCCCTTAAATCCTTCCTCAAATGTCAATCTCTAGTACCTAAATACTCTTTCAAGAAATGGGTTGAGCTTTGGCCGAGCATATCTGATGGCGCTTGACTTGGCCTAAGATTTTAGAGGCTCGCATTACTGGTATCGATGATAGCCCTATTCCTCTTTTGGGATGTACTGGCGCGGTGGCTTATTATCCTATCCGCATGGTGAGACAATTTGGTATTTTACAACAAGTGCCACCGGATGTTTGTCTCGGGATCTTCTCATTCCATATGGCGCAAGGAAAGCTCAACAAAGAGGCGAAGAAACTCTATCGGGCCCGAATCAAGCTTATACTTCATGCCTTGAAGAATTCCCCGCTGCAACAAGTTGAATGGCCCGATTACTTAGATGATGAGATGAACATCCATAGGGCTTCTAAGGAGTATATTCAAAAGTTCAAGGAGTATCGCAGATCATTGGTTGAGCCATATGTACCCGAGTGCGTATCTCATCGCATTGAAGAAGTGGAATCCTACGAACCCGAATACATAGTACCGTATGTCCCGAGAGTGGAGCCATACATTCCGGAAGATCTGGAGCTTTGGATGTCTGAAGAAGAAGGAAGCCCTTACCTGTGGGATTCTGATGGATCGGAGGAACAAGAAGAATACAAGCATCCTCGACTTGGATAAATCCATTCCCCGAGTTAATTTTGCATATTTGTCATCTTTTGAAGAATTTGGAACAATTCGGGTTGTAATAAAAGCAATTTATTTCCTTCATGAGCATTTCATGCATACATATAGAAAATACAATTACCACAGATCAATCCTTTCAAATTTTTGAATGTTCTCGATACTAATTAGCGTCATGAAAAATGTTGACACCTGAATTTTTAGTCGGTTTTCCTTTAGTTTTATTTTCCAAAATTCACCAAAAATTCAAAAAATTAAAAAATCAACATTGGAAGCCTTGGCCAAGCCTAAGGAACTAATTTGGAACAAAAAATAATTTTTCATAATTTTCGTTTTTTTTAATATTTTCGAAAATAGGAAAATACTTGAAAAATTCATAAAAAAATACTTTTCGAGGTCACAAAAATACAGAAAAATGTCCAATATTTTTCTTTTAATTCCCTTTTCATATTGACCTCAAGAAAAATCAAAAATTGAGTTCAATTTTAGGAGTTCCTTCACAACACCTAGAGTAGAATTTTCATAAAAAATACCAATTGAGTCTTTTTATTTGCAATTCTTGCACATTTTAGGTCTTGACATTCAATCGCAGTCCCTTTGAGCTTCAATTTGATCAATTACGCCCTCAATTGCGCGAATTACACAAATTGCATGGAAATTCTCAAAAATTTTGCAATTAAGTCCCTCGATTTTGCAATTTTTGAAATTAATTTCAATTGAGCAACTTTCTATGCAAAATTGAACCATCCCTAGGGTTTTGACACATTCTGAATCGATTGGGATGGGTCTCGTAGTCCGATTCTATCAAATTGACGTCCAATTGAAGTTTTCCCCAATTTGGGCAAATAGAAAAATTTGGGGTTTTTGTGCAAATTGATATAAAATTTTGGGCAAAACCACATTTCTAGGTAATATCTAGGCCCCTGAATCCAATTTTGAAGTTTAATTGCAAGAATTCCTAGTCAATTTGGATTAATTTTGAAAATTGTGCAAGAATTACTTGCTGAACCGGTTCGGACCGGTCGATCACCCGGTCGACCGGTCGAACCGGTCCCAATGATACTTCATCTTCCCCAAATGAGAGGCACGATTTGCAGACTTGAGGGTCGAATTTCAACAACCAAATTGAGGTTCAATTTAGCCATAATCGGTCTAATTCATGTGGGGGTTTTGTGGTGCGGGTTAAGCCGCACCGATTGAGACCAACGGCGTGACCAACGCTCGCCGGAGGAGCTCCGGCGAGCTAGTCAAAGCTCCGGCCAAACGAGAAAGTCAACCTTCGCGGAATTGGCCAAATTGAAGCTCAATTCGCGTACGCCGGAGTGTCAAACGGACTTGGACGGAACACTGTTTCGCCCCCGTCACCGTCCAGCTCACTTCGCACGCGTGGGCACGTGCGAAGTGAGTCGGCGAAGCTTTGCCCGGACGCGCCTTTTTTTGAAAAACTCACTATAAAAACCCGAGGAGGATTCTAGAATGAAGAGGCTCATTTTGGCTCACACAGCAATAGAATAGAGAGAGAAAGAGATAAAAGAAGAGAGAAAGGCTCTCGCGAGTGTCGTCGCCGCTTCGCCGGAGTTCGACTGTGAGAACTTCGTCCGCGAAATCTAGAACAAATCGAGACGTCGGACCACCTCCCGAAGCTCGCTGGTGCTTCCGGAAGAAGATCGCAGCAGCTCAATTGGCTCCGGATCCTCGAAAGCGGTGAGTTGATCTCCTAAGCTTCATTCTGTGCTTCCATGGCATCGCGAGTACACGAACATGATTGATGCAATTGATGTGTGCGTTTTGATCTTTGAACGTCGCTGACCACTTCTGCATATCCATCTTGCTTCGATTTTGCATAAACACTTCCAATCGAGTCCGTGAAATCCAACCTCCATCGCCATTTCCTGTCGAAGCCTGTCTAGGAGATCCTAGACCAAACCAGGTCAATCGGACCTGCGGGTAAGGTTTCTAAACCTCATTCGAGCCGATCCCGTGAGTGAATTTAGTAGTTATGCTCTAAATCGTATGATTGAGTTATGCAATGTCGCGATCGTGCTTCGTCTAATATTCGCGATTCCGTAGATGAAATGCTGTGATTTTAGGATATGTTGATCTGTGAAGAGAGACGAGTAGGTTAGATTTGGTTTGGCGTTATTCCGGCGAGATCTCGCCGTTGGATCTCACCGGAACGTTTCTGGCCGTCCGTTTGGGCGTCGTCGCGAGGTAGGAGATGAAGGTGACATGGCGGTCAACAGGTCAAACGTCCTAGGTGGCATTCGGTGGTTGGTCCAAGTCATCGCTGACTCGGCCTAGTCGTTGGCGCGAATAGGCTGAGTCAGCCATGATCCGACGGCTAGGAAAAATTAGTAGATTTGATTTAGAACCGTAGATTTGATTTTTTGTATTTTTGGTATTTTAATATATTAGATAGAAAATAGAAACTAGGAAACGGCGCCGTTTTGCCTAGGTTAGGCGTCGTCGTTTTAGTCTTAGAATGAACGGACGGCCCGGATTGAGCCTAGGTTAGATCGTAGCCGTTCAAAGTTTTAAATGAAGTGACGTCATTTCACGCAATAAGGGATAAAGTGTCGTCGTTTAGCCTTTAGATAGAATAGACGGCCCTGAACGAGCTTAGTCTTAATCCCGACCGTTCAAGACACTAGATGATGCGGCGTCGTTTTGGTTCAAACGAGTTGATGGCTCGGATTGAGCCTCGGCTTTTAATCTTGGCCGTCCGTCCGTTTAACGGTTATAGGCGACGTCGTTTCACTAGGAGACCAAAGGCGACGTCGTTTCACCTAGGCGAGGATCGACGGCTGAGATTGATTCGCAGATTGATCTCGGCCGTCCATTCATTTTCGTATATACAGAATATTAGAAAATCAAAAAGAAATTAGGAAAATACGTATACGGTGTCATTTTAGTGTCGTGGGCGGGTCTGAGTGCGGTCGGACCGGGTTGACCGGTCGTTGACCGGGTTGACCGGTCCGGCCTATTAATAAAAAATAAAAAAAATAATAAAAAGAAATTTCCAAAAATTCAAAAAAAATTGCAAAAAATACTTAGAAAATTCAGAAAAATTCCCTGATTTTCATAAAAAATTTCTAAAAATTTGTAGATCGATTCGGGACTCATAAAGTCTGGATCGAGAATTTCGAGACTTCGAGGGTCGACCTGTGTCGATCCGGAAAATTTCCAATATTTTTAAAAAATAAATAAATAAAAATTCCAAAAAAAAAAAAAATTAAAAAAATTCAAGAAAATCACAAAAAAATGGGAAATGGCCACATTCAACTGGCCCGACCCTAATTTTGTGATTTTTGGGTCCCGAACCTCAAAAATGACTATTCTACCCTTCCGGGCCTTTCACCCCAAATTTTCGCCAAATCACCCCGAAACCTAAATTAGATTTTTGTGTGGGCCGATAGGGCCATTTTAGACATATCAAACCTTGATTGATTGATTTGATTGCTTGTAATGATTTTGATTGCGCATTAAATTTCTTGATTGTGATTGATTAGGATAGTAAAATTCCCATCCGCATGAAAACTTAGAATTGCTAGAACCTACCTCACCCGATATCGCATCCGCATGAATTCCTAGGTTAGAAAAACACTCAATATCGGTAACCAAAAGGGCGTCAATTTGAAATTTGGCGTAACCAAGTCCCCGGACCCAATAATCTCTGGTTTTCGCGGAACCGAACGGTTTCTCCCGACCGCTCGGTAAGGTTTTTCGATCGTACCTTCCAATAAATCGATCGGTGGCGACTCCAAAATTGCATGTACACCTTGCACATGCCACCCGACCACACAAGGTGTATTTCGATATTTGATAAATTCTACCCGACATCGCGATTCGAGTGATGGGTCTTGGGAGAGACCCGCGATCCTTAAAAAATACCCCGCCGACAACCGGGGATCCTATAAAATTTATAAAAGAGGAGGATCGGCTCGTTAACCTCTTCGCCGGACGGACGGACGGAGGGTCGCAACAGACCGGTGACTCCACTGGGGACCGTTAAGAGGATTTAAGCCGATAAAAATGTTGATTGTTTTCTAACCTCGTTTTCCTGAGATGCTCTTGAAGATGAGGTACGTTCACTAACAAAAAGTGTTAAATGTTGATGCAGATGGGAGTTATAAGGGGTGGCGTCCGTGCTAACCATTTTTGATGCAGATATGGAGTTTTGGATTGTTTGTTTATTTATGCAAATTTTGAAGCGGTGTTTTGAATATAAATTGTGGTGCATGTCTTGCATATTTCGAGGATCACGACACCGCACACACAAGCGCCTAAACCCGAGCCGCGAAATCACCTTTTAGGTCGCCATAGATAGGGATCGGTATGCGAAGCTCTTGTGTTTGATTGCACTTGGGTTGACCATATTTGATCCCCTCACTATGCAAGATTGATGGTCCTATCCACTTGTTGTTTGATTGCGCTTGTGGGCGGCCCATCGATTTATATAGCGGGAGCCTTTTTAGGTCCATACCCGAGCCTTTTTTATTTTCTTTAGAGTTGAAACTCACTTGTCTCATGCGCATGTGAATTGAATGGTTGGTATACCTAAAACCAAAAAAATCAAAAAAGAGTAACATCTGTTGGTAAGGTTTTCTACCCTTTTTTTTTTATTTTGAACTTGTAAATTTAAATTTTGCATGCCATGCATTTTCACGACATATCATCACAATTTGTAAGATCGTTTAAGTGATCGGGGTTGAAGGTCAAATTTTCCTTTTTAGATAGATGGTGCCCCGAGGTCGTGTTGATATACCCGACGTATTCACACGGGAGCGGAGGACCTTTCGACGCGAGGACCGAGTACCCGCTACATTCCGAGTTTTTGGATTTGTTCACGGACGAGAGCTCAATGGACGGAACCGCATCCGTAGCGAGAGTTGCGATTATACCCGATGTGGACGATATTTGGAGCTCGAGTGCGAGAAAGAAAGAATTTGGGAGTTGTACATGAAATTGGCGAGGAAGCCTCGTGCTACCAAGACGGCCCCAAAACACTCCCCGATCAAGAAGAAGGAAGTCATCACCATATCCTCCGATGATGAAGAAGATATCAAACTTCCCGAGATAGTAGAGATTTCATCGGATGAGGACACCGTTCCGATTGTCTAGATTAGTACGACTTTGGGGCATTTTCTAGGTTTCATTATATTTTGAGACGATTATGTACTTTCATCGACATTTATTGTCCGAACATCTTTAGATGCTATCATGTCCTATTTCTTTCGACTTTATTGTGTTAGACTTGTAAATTTCATGAGTTGTCAATTTGTGAGCGACTTTCTACCCCGATTACGCTTAAACGATCCTAATCAAATTACATGCCATCTTTGGGTGAGATTAGGTCCATAATTACCCTATTTGGCTTATTTGGGTCAAGTGGGAGTAGTTGACCCTCATGTTACCAAAAGATGACATGGAATTTGGTTAGCACATTTGCATCACATTTCATGCATATGCATATTAAAGCGTGGTAATTGACTTTAGGATCATCACTTTTTTTTTTTTTTTTTGCAGTTTTTAGATCATGGGGAATGGAGACAACAAAGTCATCCCAATACCGCGCAAGGAACTCGCTATATGGTGGGATCGCCTCGACATCGTCAATAAAGCCTATGTGGAAGGACGTTTGGGACGACTTGTAGATTTGATCAAAGTGGAATACCAACCGGCGCTCATTCAAGCACTAGCCAAGGCATGGGACGCACGTACAATGACATTCAACTTTCGAGGATTGGAATTAACCCCTACGCTTGAGGAGTATACCGCTATTATCGGGGCCAAATTTGAAGAACGTATAGCTCAACCCCCTTTGGACATGGACTCCACTCGTTCGTTATCGAGTTTTCTCCGTCTTAAAACTTCCGAGATTGAAAAAGTTTATAAATCCAATTCCAACAAATTCACCTTCTCGTTCCTTTTCGACAATTATTCCTCTCTACCCACCGAAACCGGTCATAAATCGGGAAAGGTGTTCATCTTGGCTTTCTTTGCATTTGTCCTATTCCCAACTTCTAGAACTACTTTTGATCCTTCCATAACCCATATAGCCGAGACAAGCATGTTGTCTTTGGGATTATTCGTACATGATCTTAGCCGAGACCTTCCTTTCCCTAAATCGTTCCAAAACCTCAAGGAAGGCTGTTTTTCAAGCGTCTAGTGGGCTACTTCACATGTGGTTCACCTCTCATATAAAGACTTTTCAACTCCGAGTGGGGTGCTATGAAATCAATGAGCACGTTCACCCTCTTAGATCCTTCCTTAAGTGTCAATCCCTTGTACCTAAATATTCATTTAAAAAGTGGGTTGAGCTATTAGACAATTTGAAACCCGAACATATTAGGTGGCGTCTGACTTGGCCCAAGATTGTGGAGGCTCGCATTTCGGGTATTGAAGATAACCCTATTCCCTTATTGGGATGTACCGGCGCCGTGGCGTATTACCCCATTCGAGTGGTGAGGCAATTTGGAGTTCTACAAGAGATACCACCGGATGTTTGTCCCAGGATCTTCTCATTTGATATGACACGAGGAAAGCTCACTAAGGAAACAAAGGAGTTGTATCGGGCCCGGATCAAGCTTATTCTTCACGCTTTGAAGAATTCCCCACCGCAACAAGTTGAATGGCCGGACTATTTGGATGATGAGATGAACGTTCACAGAGCCTCCAAGGAGTATATCCAGAAGTTTAAGGAGTATCGCCAATCAACGGTCGAGCCGTATGTACCCGAGTGCGTATCTCCTCGGATTGAAGAAGTAGAGTCATATGAGCCAGAGTACATAGTACCATATATACCGGGAGTAGAACCGTACATTCCCGAAGATCCAGAGCTGTGGATGTCGGCGGAAGGAGAAGACCCATACTTGTGGGATTCCGATGGATTAGAAGAGCAAGAAGAGTGGAAGCGTCCCCGACTTGGATAGATCCATTCCCCCATTTAGATTTTACATATTTGTTATCTTTTGGATGCTTTTGAACAATCTGATTTGTAATAAACACATATTATCTCTTTTATGAGCATTTCATGCATACATATAGAAAAGTCAATTACCACGGATCAATGTCTCCAATCCTTAATATTTCCCACACCGATTTGATATTCTGAAAACATGTGAGTGATAAATACGAGGACTCGTAGCAAAACGCGCAAGTTAAGGATGGAACAAGAAGAGCTCGCACCTCGTGTGGGTAATCCGGAAAACCAAATGAATGTGATCGCCACAATGGTGGCGGAGATGAAGGCAATGATGATTGCAAGCCAAGGGAGATACCTCGTCGACCCTAATTCTCAAGCTCCCCGCGGGCCATCCGATGGAGCAAACGCTAATCCGGCGCCCGCCGCTAATCCCACTTTGAATCCGGAGAGACCGCCTAAGGATCCTCCCGTCGTGATAGATTTGGAAAAGAAGGAGAAACATGTCCTCAAAATGGAAGAGGAGATCAAAAGGCTTGCTAAGATTGAAGAGTGTTTGGCGAGTCAAGGTTATGAACTCTCAAGGTTCGGCAAAGTAGCACCATTTGCGAAGATAGAGGTCCCCGCTAACTACAATGAACCGGACTTTGTAAGGAGATATAATGGGACCGGGTGTCCCAAGGCGCACTTGAAGTATTATTTGCGCCGAATGTCGCAATTCTCAAACAACATCCCATTCTTGGTTAATACCTTCCGGGAGAGCCTATTTGGGGCAGCCCTGGCGTGGTTTATTGAATTGGAACCGGAAAGGCTCGCCGATTGGGACAAGCTGGCAAATGAGTTCCTCCGGCAATACAAGTTTAATACTTTGATTGCCCTTACCAGAGAAGACCTTCTGAGAACTACAAAAGGAAAGAGCGAGGCCGTTCGCGCCTACGCCCAGAGATGGAGAGCACGGGTTGTGCAAGTAAAGCCTCCCGTCCCGGAAGAAGAACTAATAGATCTGTTTCTCAAGGCCCTTCCATTTGAATTTTTCGACAAGCTGAACACCTGCGGGTGTCGGACATTTACGCACCCGATCAAGGTGGCGGAGCGCCACGAGTGGGCATTAAGAGAAAAGAAGATACCCGAGGCGTCTTTTAAACGCCAATATCCTTTGAGAAGGGATAATAGGGAGCAAACTAGAGAAGTAGCTTTTGTCCCTAACCCGCCAAAGCCTAGAAATTTCTCGCCTTCAATCCCTACCCAAGGAACATCCTCCTGGACCGCTTCCAAACCACCGGAATTCAGGAAAAAGAACCAAATTGTTTTCACCCCACTACCCCGACCCTTATCCAAATTACTACCAATGCTTCTGGAAAACCGCCTAGTTGCAAAAGAGCCACCTAGAGCTCACCCGCCGAGATTTCCTAGGTATGATGAGACCCAGACGTGCATATACCATATGGGAGAAAGGGGGCATAACGCGGACAACTGTCTCGCTTTGAAGTTCAAGGTGCAAGCATTGATCGATTGAAAAGTTCTAGAGTTCGATAAAGCTGAACCAAATGTGCAGCAGAACCCGCTACCCGAGCATCGCGAGGTGAACGCGATCTTTGGAGGTGAAGAGGAGGAGGTTCTGGAGTTCATAGTGGACATGAGTAAAATGCGGGATGTCTTGACATTGGCCTCGCAATACCCGGAAGGAGAAAGTATTTCCCGGGAGCAAAAGGAGGTTTGCTTAGAAAAGCTGATTAACTTGGGCATCATAGGAAAAATGGAAGAGGTCGCTTTCAAGGGGACCTACGTGGCGGTGGACATCTTTGTCCAGAAGAATTTGCGATGAAACCTACGAGGGGAGCTGTTTTAAAAATACCCTCGGGATATTTGATGAACATCAAAGATGGCCAAGAAATTGAAGAGATAGACGAATATGAAATCCGTCTGGATAAGGCCCGCCGATGCGATAGAAGGTTTTTGCAAAGGGCTCTAGAGAGGGGCGAGATAGTGGATAATCTTGGAGAAGATAGTGGTGGCTACAACTTTAAAGTGCTATATTCGGCGCCTTCGAGTTTCTTTGTTGATTCCGGAGATGTAGTCCCCGATGGTTTGGGAGGAATGGATGACCCCGAAAGTGAAGAATTTGTGGGAACGGTCGATGAAGTCAAGGACCGGGCGGTCCCTCGGAATGAACAGGAGAATCGAGAGGTCGATATGCGACTTACTAATCTGGAGACGCATATACGTCATTTGACGACTATGGTAGCATAATTATCGTAATTGATGGCCGGGAACGACACCACAAGAATAGAAGAGAATATGCAGATTCTGGAGATACGGCGGGCTATAGATACACAAAATCGAAAGATCGCTCTACTGGAAGAGCAAGGGGACAATGTGTCGAAGAAAATGGATGAGTTGAAGGAACCGATTACGCCACTCACCCAAGCAAGAAATGTTCCGCCCCAAGGCGTGAACCCAAGAGTGGTCTTCCGCACGAAGTATAATAGCGCCAGGTGTCCTCTGGCGCATATATCATACTATCTTCGCCAAATGGTTAGCCACCATGAAGATGACGAAACTACGATCCGAAATTTTGGACATAGTTTAACGGGCCCCGCATTAGCATGGTTTCAGTTAATTGACCTAAACCGGGTCCCGAGCTGAGAGGATTTATCGGAGCACTTCTTACGTCACTTTGAAGCTGGAATTAGGGGTTATTTCACTAAGGCCAATTTGCTGAATATCGGGAAAGGTGAAGACGAGAGTTTTGTACTCTTCGCTAGGAGGTGGAGGAAACACGTCGTGATGGTGCAACCGCCGCTGTCGGAGAGAGAAATGCTGGAGTTCGTACTAAAGTCACTTCCGGCGGAATACTTTGACCGCATGTATGCATATACCTACTCCTCATTCCAACATCCGGTGGAAATTGGTATGAGAATTGAGGGGATTATCCTAAGAGTCAGAAAGGAAAGGCAGAGGGATCTGGATGAAGAAAATGCCGTGTTGGTAAGACCAGGTCCGGAACATAACCCCGAAGATGTTCATGAGGACGAAATGATCGGGATGGTAGATACCCCGATTCGTTTCGTGATTGATTTGAACAAAGTTGATAACTGGGATTTGGAAGCTTCTAGTTCGGAACAACCGTCATCACCCGAAAAGATCATACCGGTGAAGATTAAGTTACCGCTTGTGGAAGAGTACAACTCGAAGGCAGTGCATTGGGATTATGGAACGGGCGAGATTGACGCCATAATGAGATCCGGAAGGTGTTATCCACCGAGAGAGGCGGATTCCGAAAAGAAAGACCCAACTGCGGAAGAGGTTGAGAAGTTGTAATCGGTAGTGAGGACCGGTGAATATGAGGTCGTTGACCAACTGCGGAAGATGCCCGCATAGATTTCCTTATTAGATCTCTTCAAAAATTCTGAAAAGCATAAGAATGCCCTCCCGAAGGTGCTGGATGAGGTGCATGTTCCGGAAACCATTAATGAAGTACAACCGGGGACTTCGTAGGTGCTATCCTCTTAAAAGATCGGATATCTTTTTCGGACGAAGATTTCCCGAAAGAAGGGCGAGTCCACAATGAGCCCTCTACATCGCCGTGAGGTGTCATGGAAAGGAGGTTCCTCATGTTCGATTGATAATGGCTCGCTTTTAACCTATGTCCTCTCGAGCACTTTGAGAAGCTTGGGGATCAATGAAGATTTTGTGAAAACATCCAAAGCCACCATCCGGTCATTTGACTGAGTCTCCAAGAATGTGGTAGGAGAGATTGAGTTGGACATTGACATTGGACCGGTGACTTTCTCTATACCGTTCCAAGTACTTGGATATTCCTAGCGCCTTCACCTTGCTCCCGGGAAGACCATGGATTCATGTGTCCGGAGCGGTACCTTCCTCCCCGCATCAAAAGTTAAAATTTGTGGTCAAGGGTCGGTTGATCACCGTCCATGGCGAGACAGGACATCGGGCCGCTTTAAAAGGGATGATTCCATATATTGAACCCTCAAAGGAGGAGGAGCTGAGTTATCATACCTTCGACATTGTATCCGTCATGCACGTGTCACCGGATGCAAAGGTGGCTATGCCAGAGCTTTCGAGACCTGCGACTATGGCGGGAAAAGTGCTACTCTTGAATGGATTTATTCCAGTCTTTGGATTAGGGAAACACGATCGGGGAATCCTTAACCCTCCGAACTTGAGCTCAAATGACCACAAGGTTGGTCCGGGTTATAATGGAATAGCGAAGAATAATACTGTCGCGACCCTCCGGAAATTTTTCCGGGCGGAATAGGGCTAACGAGCCGATCCCTTAATTTTTCATAACCCCGGTTGTCGGCGGGGTATTTTCTAGGATCGCGGGTCCCTCCCAAGACCCATTACTCGAATCGCGATGTCTGGTAAAATTTATATCGAATATCGACCTTAGTGTGGTCGGGTGGCATGTGCGATGTGTACATGCAATTTGGAGTCGCCACCGATCGATTTATTGGAAGGTACGATCGGAAACCTTACCGAGCGGTCGGGAGAAACCGTTCGGTTCCGCGAAAACCGGAGATTTTGGGTCCGGGGACTTGGTTACGCCAAATTTCATATTTGACGCCCTTTCGGTTACCGATGTTGAGTGTTTTTCTAACCTAGGATTTCATGCGGATGTAATATCGGGTGAGGTAGGCCCTAACAATTCTAAGTTTTCATGCGGATGGGAATTTTCTATCATAATCAATCACAATCGAAAAAAATTAATGCGCAATCAAAATCATTACAAGCAAACAAATCAATCAATCAAGGTTTGATACGTCTAAAATGGCCCTATCGGCCCACACAAAAATCAATTTTGGGTGTCGGGGTGATTTGGTAAAAATTTGGGGCGGAAGGCCCAAAAGGGTAGAATGGTCATTTTTGGGAGTTCGGGACCCGAAAATCACAAAATTCCGATTTGGCCAGTTGAATGTGGCCATTTCTCATTTTTTGTGATTTTCTTGAATTTTGTCTAATTTTTCTATCTTTTTGGAATTTTTATTTATTTTCTAAAAATATTTGGAAATTTTCCGGATCGAAATTAATCGACCCTCGAAGTCTCAAAATTTTCGATCCAAACTTTATGAGTCCCGAATCGATCTACAAATTTTTAGAAATTTTTTATGAAAATCTGGGAATTTTTATGAATTTTCTAAGTATTTTTACAATTTTTTTGGATTTTTGGAAATTCCTTTTTATTTATTATTATTTTTTATTATTAAACCGGACCGGGTCAACCCGGTCAACGGCCGGTCAACCCGGTCCGACCGCCCATGACTCACCCACAACACCAAAACGGCACCGTAACCTATTTTCTAAATTTCTTTTTTTGATTTTCTAAACTAATTTCTAATATTCGGATATAAAAGAAAATAATGGACGGCCGAGATCAATCTCGGATTTGATCTCGGCCGTCGACTCCCTTAATACCAAAACGACGACACTTCCGAGCATCCTACACAAAAACGACACCGGATCACTATTAGACGCGGACGGTCACGATCTCCCCTAAATCTAATCCGAACCGTCCATCCCTTCTAACAAAAACGACGACGCTTCCTTTAATACGTTGGACGGCCACGATCTCTTCTAGATCCGATCTGAGCCGTCCATTTGCCTATGACTCAAAACGACATCGCGTTGCTCGACAAATAAACGGCCACGATTTAGACTTAACTCTAATCTAGACCGTTCGTATTGCCTATGTATAGAACGACGTCGAACCCGCCTTCTAGCCTTAAACGACGTCACATTGATCAAAACCTTGAACGGCCACGATCTATCCCAGAGCTAATCCGGGCCGTTCGTCCTATTTAACACCTAAACGACATCGTATTGCCTGCACTAAACGACACAGTTTTTATTTTTCGTATTTTCTAACTAATATACCAATAACTAAAAAATACAAAAATCGATCCGACGGCCACAGATCAAACTCATCTAATAATCCTGGCCGTCGGATCGAGTCCGAGTCGGCTCGCTCGCGCCAACGGCCGAGCCGGCTCGGACGTGAGTTGGACCAACCAGAGGACGCCACATCAGCTCGTTGACTTGTTTGACTCGCCACGTCATCATCTTCAACCTCTCGCCGGTGAGACAATGGACGGCCGAGGACTATCGGCGACAATCTAACGGCGAAATCTTGATAAAATCCACATGAAACTAACACCAATCGATTCGTATCGTTCACTGGATCAACATACTCTAAAATTACGTGATTTCATCGACTAGATCAACAAAAATCAAGTTCGCACAGAGTGAAGCTACAAGCATTCAATCGAACAACAGAGAACGTTTCAGCTCAATTCATCCACACAGAAGCTATAAAAGGCGTTGAGAGGACTCACCTTGAGCTCAGATTGAGCTCGCCAAGGTTGGAGAGGTCCGGCCGGCGTTCGGCCGGATCGCGATGATTGGAGGTTTCGACTCGGGATGTTCGAGACGGGATTGATGCAAAAACCAGATGTGAGCATGGTTAGTGAAGTTTCAAGGAGTAAAAGGCACACAACAATTTCAAGGAATATGCTCGGGGACGTGTGAGGCCATGATCGCACAATGTCGAACTCGGGAAGTGAACTCACCGTTTTTGGAAGTCTTGAGCTGATCGAGTCGGTGCGATTGCTTCGCCCGAGCTTGGAGGAAGTTCCGGTGACGATCCGCCGCGCCGATTTGGCCTGGATTGGCCGGACCGAAGTAGCAGAAACTCGGTCCGCAACTTGAACTCGGACCTCGCACGAGAGATTCTCTCTCTTCCCTCGTCACTTTCTCTCTCTATTCTGGTGTGTGCGAGCCAAATGAGCCTCCTCTGGGATCGAGAACCTTCTTGGCTATTTATACCCAATCTTTGAAAAAATGCGCGCGCGGGAGCTTGAGTCGGCGAGGTGATTCACGTGCGGTCACGTGACTTAAGGCCGCCGGACGGTGACGGAATCGTTAGGATTCCGTCCAACGTCCGTCGAGTCTTTGGTTGAGCTCAAACGAGCACTAATTGCTCACAAATTCTAAAAGGTTGACTTTCGGTGTGCCGGAACTTTGACGGGCAATGCCGCCGTCCTCCGGCGACGATTGACGGTGCCACCGGCGGCGATCGACGGAGCCCGACCCGAGCTACCAAACCCCCATATTTATTGGCTCAATTGGTGTCGAATTGGACGTCGATTTGGTCATTGAAACTCAACGTTCAAACCTGCAAAATGCACAAATTTGTGAGGAAGATGACACTATTCCCGACCGGTTCGACCGGTCCGACCGGAGGTCAAACCGGTTCGAACCGGTTCGGACGTGAATTTCATGCAATTTTCAAAATTAAACAAAATCGACTGGGAATTTTTGCAATTAAACTTCAAAATTGAACTTAGGGGCCTGAATTCTGTATAAAAATGTGATTTTGCCCAAAAGTTCATGTCAATTTGTACAAAAACCCCAAAATTTTCTATTTGTCCAAATTAGGGAAATGTTCAATTGGATGTCAATTTGACCAAATTGGACTACGAGACCTATGCCAATTGATTTGAAATGTATGAAAACATAAGGGAACGGTCCAATTTTACCATGAAAGTCCCTCAATTAAAAGTAATTTCAAAAATTGGCCAATTGAGGGACTAAATTGCAAACATTTTGGGGATTTGGCCTAATTCGTGCCATTCTTGCAATTGTGGGTGTAATTGATCAAATTTAAATTCAAAGGGACTGCAATTGAATGTCTAGACACAATATGTGCAAAAATTGCAAATAAAAAGACCCAATTGGTATTTTTTATGAAAATTCAACCTTAGGCATTATGAAGAAACACCTAAAATTGAATTCAATTTTCAATTTTTCTTGAGGTCAATATTGAAATGAAATTAAAAGAAAAATATTGGACATTTTTGTGTATTTTTGTGACCTCGAAAAGTATTTTTCTTATGATTTTTCAAGTATTTTCCTAATTTTCGAAAATATTAAAAAAAAGTGAAAAATATGAAAAATTATTTTTTGTTCCAAATTGGTTCCTTATGCTTGGCCAAGGCTTCCAATGTCGATTTTTTAATTTTTTGATTTTTTTGAATTTTTAATGAATTTTGGAAAATAAAACTAAAGGAAAACTGACTAAAAATTCGGGTGTCAACAGCTGCCCCTCTTTGAAAGTAATCTCGGTTAGAGGTTGCTTTCAAAGACAAGGTGACACCTGAATCCTTAATCGACTCTGCTGGGGAGAAAAAATCTAAAGAAAATAAGTCTTGACATTCGATTGCTTTACCTTCGCAGTTTAAAGCTCTAACTCCGTGGGGAATTATTTCAGTTCATGCTCGTCTTATGTGAAAAAGAGATGAGAAGAGAGAGAGACTTACTTGTAGCTCACCTGTCTATGGTTTGAGGTTTGTTGATCTGAGGTTGAAAAGTTGAGTGTACGGAATTACCTGTGGACGGTTTGGCGCGATTTTGCAATGGTCGGCGTCCGTCTGATGTCAAGTGGTGATTTGAAAACTTAGAAGAGAGGTTCACCCTTGTAACAAAGGGGTTTCACCTATTCAAAATGGGTTTGACTATCCACTGGGAATTCATCATTTAAAAGGGGGCAGATCGGCTTTCGTCTATCCAGCTACTCACCGTCTGAAAGGGAGGTTCACCCTTGTAACAAAGGGGTTTCACCTATTTAAAAGAGATTAGCTATCCTCCATGCGGGGACTCACCATCTAAAAAGCAGATCGGCTTTCGTCTCTCCAGCTACTCACCGTCTGAGGGGGGAGGTTCACCCTTGTAACAAAGGGGTTTCACCTATTTAAAAGAGATTGGCTATCCTCCATGCGGGGACTTACCATCTAAAAAGCAGATCGGCTTTCGTCTCTCCAGCTACTAACCGTCTGAGGGGGAGGTTCACCCTTGTAACAAAGGGGTTTCACCTATTTAAAAGAGATTGGCTATCCTCCATGTGGGGACTCACCATCTAAAAAGCAGATCGGCTTTCGTCTCTCCAGCTACTAACCGTCCGAGAGGGTGCCATTTGAGGACCTAGGTTGACTAGTGTACCTGTTGAGCTCAAACCCTATTTCAAAATTTTAAAAGTGTTCAAAAAGATCGGCTTTCGTCTCTCCCCTACTAACCGTCCGAGAGGGTGCCATTTGAGGACCTAGGTTGACTAGTGTACCTACTGAGCTCAAACCCTATTTCAAATTTTCTAAAAAGTAGATCGGTTTTCGTCTCTCCAGCTACTAACCGTCCGAGAGGGTGCCATCTCGAGGACCTAGGTTGACTAGTGTACCTACGAGCTCAAACCCTATTTCAAATTTTCTAAAAAGCGAGATCGGTTTTCGTCTCTCCAGCCTACTAACCGTCCGAGAGGGTGCCATCTCGAGGACCTAGGTTGACTAGTGTACCTACTGAGCTCAAACCCTATTTCAAATTTTCAAATAAGCAGATCGGTTTTCGTCTCTCCAGCTACTAACCGTCCGAGAGGGTGCCATCCGAGGACCTAGGTTGACTAGTGTACCTACAGAGCTCAAACCCTATTTCAAATTTTCAAATAAGCAGATCGGTTTTCGTCTCTCCAGCTACTAACCGCCCGAGAGGGTGCCATCTCGAGGACCTAGGTTGACTAGTGTACCCCTACGAGCTCAAACCCTATTTCAAATTTTCTAAAAAGCGGAACGGTTTTCGTCTCTCCAGCTACTAACCGTCCGAGAGGGTGCCATCCGAGGACCTAGGTTGACTAGTGTACCTACTGAGCTCAAACCCTATTTCAAATTTTCAAATAAGCGAGATCGGTTTTCGTCTCTCCAGCTACTAACCGTCCGAGAGGGTGCCATCCGAGGACCTAGGTTGACTAGTGTACCTACTGAGCTCAAACCCTATTTCAAATTTTCAAATAAGTAGATCGGTTTTCGTCTCTCCAGCTACTAACCGTCCGAGAGGGTGCCATCCGAGGACCTAGGTTGACTAGTGTACCTACAGAGCTCAAACCCTATTTCAAATTTTCAAAGTTGAGAATCCGAGGACCTGGGGATGCCAAAAGACCCGCAGAAAATCCAAGTTAATCAAATCTTTAAAATGTAACTTTTCCGAGGATTTGGGATCGCCGGGGAACCCGCAGAAAGTTCAATCAAACATCATTAGTATGATAATTCTAAGTCCTGAGGAGAGACTTAAGAATTCTTAGACAAATTTTCAAAATTATTTGTGAAGGAAATGTGTCCAATCACAAGTTCAAATTTTCCTTTGGAGATGGACTTTGAGTGACACATCCCGAGTGTTCTACAAAAAGATTGTTTTAAAAGTTTTTCAAAAGTGTTTTCCTTCATCCAAGAGGGCTTCTCACCATTTAGGAAGGCTTTTCTTAAAATTCAAATTTGCTCACAGGAAACCTAACCTTGAGGTTTCGGGATCATTCGAGATGCATACAATCCGACTAATCGGAGAAGGCATTTTAAAAGGGACCGTAATTCAAGCCAGGTCAAAGGCTCATCAAAAGATATTCAATTTAAGGTTTAGAAATGAATTTTGATCTGGAATAGCTTCTTCGGGTCTACAAGTCAAGAACCCCGAAGTCATGATAAGACAGGATTGTACTTACCTCTTTAAGCGGTAGCTTCCTGTATGATTTCTTGCATTAACCTGAAACACCTCTTAGATCGGAAAAGTTTTGGTGACGGGTTGTATCTTGGTTTAAGGTGGGCTCTTTAAGAATGGCCATATTTTCAAAAGAGGGGTGAACTTTGGTGATCACCTTGATATTTTTCCAGCATTCATTTGCTTTTGCAATAAATTCATGACCATTTTTTCTTCAATTGACTTTGAGGATTTTCATCTTTTCATCTTGATGATCTTTCTTCAGGATTTATCCCTTTTCGGGGTGCTCTTTTCATGGGCTTTGGCCTTGCTTTTACCAAGCACTTTGCTTTTTCTAGCCCTTTCATTTCTTGTCATTTTTTGCATTGAGTGGCTCTTTTGAGACCAGCATCAAGAATTCTTCCAAATTATGCATTTTGACTCATTGCTGGTTATTCCTTTGTTTTGCCCGGTGTGGGGAGGTGATCACCAATAAGGGTTTAGAAATGAATATTCAATGGCTCAAATTGGCTTTTTCAAAGGGTAAGTGTTTGGGGATATAGAAATGAAATGCTTTTCTTCACTTTGAGGTGTTCCAAGTCTCTGCCGGAAATCACCTGAAGCTAATCACAAAAAGATTGATGCGAGTCGGTACAATAAAGTCTTACCCGACCTTTTCTCCAAGGAATCATCCAATGAACCTCCAAATATGCCCCAGTGTGGGGTGGTTCTTGACAGGGTTATATTCAGAAAATTCTCCCTTTTGGCTCGGATTGGTTGTCAATGGATATAAATATGTGTGGATAATTTTGAAATGGAAATGCCTTTCATCACTTTAATCCATGTAATCACCGCGAATGATCCCTACGTCCCCAAAATTAAGCTCTTTCGCTCTATCACTCTCACTCATCACTCAAGTGTATCGGGGACGTGTTTGAGGATAATGTTTGCCTCTTTTCATCTGAAGGATCGGTCTTTTGAAAAGCTTTCAAAACATGCCCTTTTTATAGAAACTCAAGGCATTTCATCAAAAATTCATCATTCGCAAAAATCTTCATTGAGAGGGTATTCAAAAGACGTTTCTGAAATTTGAAAGGAATGTTTCTTTGAAAGAGCTTTGTTGCTTTGCAAATCCAAATTTTCTTAATTTCAAGCACGACGGTGTATGAAAATACTTTGTAAAGGAGGAGAACCTCAAACCTGTCTTCTTCAAATATTGACTTCTGTTCCCTGTAAAAACAAAAGGAAACAATCAGTTCAAAACATTTAAAATTTTAAGTTCCGAAGCGGTTTTTTCTTGTCTCCTTCGGACGTTGACTCCCGTTTTCTCCTTCGGATGTTGACTCCCGTTTCCTCCTTCGGATGTTGACTCCCGTTTCCTGTAAAAACAAAAGGAATCAATTAGTCAAAGATATACAAAATTTCAAATCCCGAAGAGACTTCGTTCTACCTCCTTCGGATGTTGACTCCCGTTTCCTGTAAAAACAAAAGGAATCGATCAGTCAAAGATATTCAAAAATTTCAAATCCCGAAGAGACTTCGTTCTACCTCCTTCGAATGTTGACTCCCGTTTCCTGTAAAAACAAAAGGAATCAATTAGTCAAAGATATTCAAAATTTCAAATCCCGAAGCGACTTTGTTCTACCTCCTTCGAATGTTGACTCCCGTTTCCTGTAAAAAACAAAAGGAATCAATTAGTCAAAGATATTCAAAATTTCAAATCCCGAGCGACTTCGTTCTACCTCCTTCGAATGTTGACTCCCGTTTCCTGTAAAAACAAAAGGAATCGATCAGTCAAAGATATTCAAAATTTCAAATCCCGAAGCGACTTCGTTCTACCTCCTTCGGATGTTGACTCCCGTTTCCTGTAAAAACAAAAGGAATCAATTAGTCAAAGATATTCAAAATTTCAAATCCCGAGGCGACTTCGTCCTACCTCCTTTAGATGTTGACTCCTGTTTTCCGTAAAAACAAAAGGAATCGATCAATTCAAAATGTTCAAAATTTCTAAATTCCGAAGTTTTTTTTTTATCTCCTTCGGAGATCCGCTCCCGTTTCCCGTAAAACAAAAGGAAACAAATCTCAAGATATACAAAGTCCGTAATCCAAAAATAACGGATAACTTCCCCTGTTTTGATCAATTGCTCTGCAAAGTTCTTCATGATTCCCAGCTCTCCTGCAAAATACAGATGTATGCGAATGTATGTATGCAAATGTCATGCGAATGCAAAATCATTATGTGACTCGGATCTGCTCATCAATCGCTTTGAAGCTCAATTTATTTCAAGGAAAATATCTCTTCACGGCGTCCGCATTTCTTGGACTCGCTAATTCTTCTCCATCCATGTTTACAAGTATAAGAGCTCCCTCGGTTAAGACCTTTTGAATCACGTAGGGGCCTTCATAATTTGGCATAAATTTGCCTCCCGGGTGTTGTGCATTTGGAAGCATTTTCTTCACAACTAGCATCCCCGTTTCAAAATTTCTGGGCTTAACCTTCTTGTTAAAAGCTCTGGCCACCTTTTTTCGATAACTTTGACCATGACAGATAGCCCTTAATCGCCTTTCATCAATCAAATTCAATTGTTCGTGTCTCTGCCGGTCCCACTCATCTTCCGTGAGTTCTACTTGAGACAAGATCCTTAAAGAGGGGATTTCCACCTCTACCGGTAGGACCGCTTCCATACCGTATACCAACGAATAGGGAGTTGCCCCGGTTGAAGTACGAATTGAAGTTCGGTAGGCCATGAGAGCATATGGCAATCTTTCGTGCCAATCTCGATATTTCTCAGCAGTTTTGGTCAATATCTTCTTGATGTTCTTGTTTGCCGCTTCCACGGCTCCATTCATTTGTGGGCGGTAAGGTGAAGAATTAAGGTGTCGTACCTTAAATTGTTCCAATAGTTGATCGACAACCTTGTTGTTCAAATTTGAGCCATTGTGCGTAATGATGGCTCTTGGCACTCCATATCTTGAAATAATATCTCGCTTGATAAACTTAGCCACACTATTCGCGGTGACATTGGCATATGAGCTGGCTTCAATCCATTTGGTGAAGTAGTCAATAGCCACCAAAATAAAGCGATGTCCGTTTGAGGCCTTTGGGTTGATAGGGCCAATCATATCAATTCCCCACATGCGGGAATGGCCATGGCTCGACATTTGATGTAGCTCGGTTGGCGGCACATTTATTTTGTCGCCGTATACCCGACATTGATGACAGGATCTAACATGCTGGTTGCAATCCGACTCGATAGTCATCCAATAATATCCGAGTCTCATGATCTTCTTGGCGAGAAGGTGACCATTCATATGCGGCCCGCACTCTCCTTCATGAATCTCTTTCATAATGAGATTTGCTTCTTGGGAATTCACGCACCTCAGCGGGATCGAGTCAAAGGATCTCTTGTATAGGATCCGTCCGCTGAGGAAAAATTTAGATGCCATCTTGCTTATGTACTTTTTATCTTCCGGTTGACTCGTCCCCGGGAATTCACCCTTCGATAGGTAATTCTTGATGTCATGATACCACGGTTCTTCATCAGGTTCTTCTTCAATGACCATGCAGTATGCAGGTTGCTTCAAGATGTCAATCCTTAACGGCTCTATCTCAAGGCCATTTTGCACTTGTAACATGGCTGATAAAGTGGCCAAAGCATCTGCGAAGTGATTTCGGGTTCTTGGCGGATATTCGAAAGTGATCTCTTCAAAGTGTTGGATCGGTTTTCGAGGTATTTATGATAAGGAATAAGCTTGGGATCCTTCGTCTTCCACTCTCCTTGGGTTTGTAAAATAATCAGCATGGAATCTCCATATACTAGTAGCTTCTTCACCTTTAATGAGATGGCCAATTGTAATCCTAGTATGCGGGCTTCATATTCGGAAATGTTGTTGGTGCGGGGGAATACCAACTTGGCTGAAACTGGATAATGTTGATCTTCGGGGGATATCGAACGCGCTTGATGCACGATCCGGTGAGGTTCACTGCGCCGTCAAAGTACATTGTCCATTTGTCTTCCGATATGTTCAGAATTTGACCTCCCTTGTTTCGCTCCGAAACGTCCGTAGGAGGATTCTCGGCTAGCATGTCAGCAATTGCTCTTCCCTTGACAGATTTTTGGGGAGAGGTTTTGATATCGAACTCTGAAAGTAGTATTTGCCATTTAGCCATCTTTCCCAACAATGTTGGCTTCTCCAAAAGGTATTTGATGGGGTCATTTTCGGTGACCAGCTCTATATGATAATGCAAGTGTATACTTGCCTTAATCAGTGGAGGACCCAAACCAATGCTACGCAAGTCCTTTCCATTGTTGGGTATTTGACTTGAGATGTTGTGAACTTTTTGCTCAAATAATATATAGCCCGCTCTTTGCGATCCTTGGGGTTAGTTTGGGCAAGTAAAGCTCCCGAGGGACTCATCATTAACCGTCGATATAGAGTTAAAGGAACGTTAGGGATAGGAGGTACCAACACTGGAGGTTGTACCAGGTATTCCTTGATCTTCTCAAATGCTTGTTGGCATTCCGCATCCCATTTCACCTTTGCACCTTTCTTTAGCAACTTGAAGAAGGGTTTCGCCGTTTCTTATAGTTGGGATATGAATCTGGATATATAATTCAATCTTCCCAGTAGACCCCTTACTTCTTTGACAAGAACAGGAGTTCCTATTTCCCATATGGCTTTAATCTTGGAAGGGTCAATTTCAATACCACGGCTGCTCACCACAAACCCTAGCGGCTTTCCGGATCTTGCGCCAAATACACATTTCGCAGGATTCAACTTGAGCTTGTACTTTCTCAATCGATCAAATAATTTCTTTAGCACTTTAACATGGTCTTCTCCAGGTTTGGACTTGGCAATCATATCATCCACATAGACCTCAATCTCCTTATGTATCATGTCATGAAAAAGGGTCACCATAGCCCTCTGATATGTTGCACCTGCATTTTTCAATCCGAAGGGCATTACCTTGTAGCAGTAAAGTTCCCCATTGTGTAGTAAATGAGGTCTTGATCTTATCTTCTTCCTTCAACATGATCCGATTATATCCCGAGAATCCATCCATAAAGGAGAACAATTCAAAACCCATGATCTGTCGACGAGCACATCAATGTGCGGTAGGGGAAAATCATCCTTGGGACTAGCTTTGTTCAAGTCCCGATAATCCACGCATATTCTAATTCTCCCATCCTTCTTCTTAATCGGTACGATGTTGGCGACCCAATCAGCATATGGGACAACCTCGATAAATCCAACTTTGAGGAGTTTCATCACCTCTTCCTTGATCTTATCCGCGATTCGGGATTCATCCTTCGGGCGATTGATTTCTTGGTGTGCAAGAAGGATTTGTGGGCAAAGCATGCTCCACAATCTCACGATCTAGACCCGGCATGTCAGCATATGACCGGGCGAAAATATCTTGATATTCCTTGAGTAATGCCGTCATTCTTAAAACATCTCGCCGCGGACAAGTGTCCTCCTATTTTCACTTCCTTGATGCGATCAGAATCCCCCAAATTAATAGTGATAGGTTCTTCAGAAATAGGAGGCTTAGATTCTTCAAAACAATCCCATTCTTTCTTGATATCGCTCACATCAACCTCGTCTATATCAACTTCGCATGCATAGTCATCGAGCTGATCCGAGTCACATATTAACTTGTTATGTATGGGTGGGATGACATGCCTGAAATGCACCATGAAATGTTAGTATTCAAATATGATATAATTGAAGGATGCATGATTTTTATCTTGAAAACATTTTTCAAATTTTAATTTTTTAAGACAAAGAAAGGAGAACTAGTCCACGATCTTCCGGACATCCTGGTTCTCAAAAGCTATTTAAAACCCTAGATCATATGGCGGATCGGGCCTCAAGTCTCATGGTAGAGTCAATTATCATCATCGGACCAATCCGTTGCTCCACATGTCTGTAATCAAATTTGTGATGATTTTCATTAATAGATGCAATTAAGAGCAATACAAGACCGCACTTCTTGGATCACAGCATGTGACCCAAAGGGTGCTAAAACATCAAAAAGCTTCAAAAACAAATGCAGTAATCAAAATGCATTAAAAGATAAAGTTCAGAAAGAGCCTTTTACTCGGGGGTGGGGAAATCATCGTCCAACCACTCAATTATCACGTTCACCCGATTATCCAGGAACGGGTTGAATAAGTCCGGCTCTGCATCTTCAGTGATGTCTTCATCTTCCAGCCATTTGCCTCCCTTAGAGAACACTTCAAATAAGGGGTTTAGGAACATCTTCCCTTTGGCCTTCCATGCATCGGTACCTATAAAACGGCCACCTTGGTGTCCACGGCATCCACGGTCTCCATAACACTTGTTTCGACCTCGGCCTCGACCTGTATTATTCTTCGCTATTCCATTATAACCCGGACCAACCTTGTGGTCATTTGAGCTCAAATTCAGAGGGTTACGGATTCCCTAGCCATGTTTCCCTAATCCGGCTCCCGGAATAAAACCATTCGAGAGTAGCACTTTTCCCGCCATAGTCGCGAGTCTCGAAAGCTGCGGTACAGCCATTTTTGCATCCGGTGATACATGCATGACAAATACTATGTCGAAGGTGTGATAACTCAGCTCCTCCTCTTTTGAGGGTTCAATGTATGGGACCATCCCTTTTAAAGTCGCTCGATGTCCCGTCTCGCCATGGACGGTGATCAACTGACCCTTGACCACAAATTTTAACTTTTGATGTAGGGAGGAAGGTACCGCTCCGGAAACATGAATCCACGGTCTTCCCGGGAGTAGGGTGAAGGCGCTTGGGATGTCCAATACTTGGAATGGTATAGAGAAGGTTACCGGTCCAATGTCAATGTCCAGCTCAATCTCTCCTACAACATTTTTGGAGACTCCGTCAAACGATCGGATGGTGGCCTTGGATGTCTTCACAAAATCTTCATTGATCCCCAAGCTTCTCAAAGTGCTCAGAGGACATAGGTTAAAAGCAGAGCCATTATCAATCGGAACATGAGGAACCTCCTTTCCATGACACCTCACGGCGATGTAGAGGGCTCTGTTGTGGATACGCCCCTCTTTTGGAAAATCTTCATCCGAGAAGGATATCTGGTCTTTTAGAAGGATAGCACCTACGAAGTCCCCTAGTTGAACCTTGTTAATTGTTTCCGGAACATGCACCTCATCCAGCACCTTCGGGAGGGCATTCTTGTGCTTTTCGGAATTTTTGAAGAGATCTAATAAGGAAATATGTGCGGGCGTTTTCCGCAATTGGTCAACGACCTCATATTCACTGGTCCTCACGACCGATTGCAACTTCTCGACCTCTTCTGCAATCGGGACTTTCTTTTCAGAATCCGCCTCTCTCGGTGGATAACATCTTCCCGATCTCATTATGGCGTCAATCTCTCCCGTTCCATAGTCCCAATGAACCGCCCTTGAATTTTACTCCTCAACCGGCGGCAACTTAATCTTCACCGGTATGATCTTTTCGGGTGGTGATTCGGATGTTGATGGTTTTCCTGAACTAGAAGCTTCCAACTCCCAGCTATCAACTTTGTTCAAATCAATCACGAAACGAATTGGGGTATCTACCATCCCGATCATTTCATCCTCATGAACATCCTCGGGGTTATGTTACGAACCTGGCCTTACCAGCGTGGCATTTTCTTCATCTAGATCCCTCTGCCTTTCCTTTCTGACTCTTAGGATAATCCCCTCAATTCTCATACCAATCTCCACCATATGTTGGAATGAGGAGTACGCGTATGCATACATGCGGTCAAAGTATTCCGCCGGAAGTGACTTCAATACGAACTCCAGCATTTCTCTCTCCGACGGCGGCGGTTGCACCATCACAACGTGCTTCTTCCATCTCCTAGCGAAAAGTTCAAAACTCTCGTCTTCACCTTTTCGGATGTTCAGCAAATTATCCTTAGTGAAATAACCCATAATCCCGGCTTCAAAGTGGCGTAATAAGTGCTCCGATAAATCTTCCCAGCTTGGGACCCGGTCTAGGTCGATTAATCGAAACCATGCTAGTGCGGGGCCCGTTAAACTATGTCCGAAGTTCCGGATCAATGTTTCATCATCTTCATGGTGGCCAACCATTTGGCGGAGATAGTATGAGATATGCGCCGGAGGACACCCGGCGCCATTATACTTTGTGCGGAAGACCACTCTTGGGTTCACGCCTTGGGGCGGAACATTTCTTGCTTGAGTAAGTGGCGTGATCAGCTCCTTCAACTCATCCATTTTCCTTGACACATTGTCCCCTTGCTCTTCCAGTAGAGCGATCTTTCGATTTTGCGTGTCTATAGCCCGTCGTATCTCCAGAATCTGCATGCTTTCTTTTATTCTCGTGGCGTCATTCCTTTTAGCCATCAATTGCGATAATTCCGCTACCATGGTTGTTAAATGTCGCATATGGGTCTCCAAATTAGAAAGTCGCATATCGACCTCTCGATTCTCCTGTTCATTCCGAGGGACCGCCTGGTCCTTAACTTCATCGACCGTTCCCACAAATTCATCACTTGCGGGGTCATCCATTCCACCCCAACCATCGGGGACTACATCTCTAGAATTGATAAAGAAACTCGGGGGTGCCGAATATAGCACTTTAAAGTTGTAACCGCCACTATCTTCCCCCAGGTTGTCAACTATTTCGCCCCTCTCTAGAGCTTTCTGCATAAATCTTTTATCGCCTCGGCGTGCTTTATCCAGACGAATCTCATATTCGTCTATCTCTTCAATTTCTTGGCCATCTTTGATACTCATCAAATATCCCGAGGGTATTTTCAAAACAGCTCCCCTCGTAGGTTTCATCGCAAATTCTTGAGATAGCATGTTCACCGCCACGTAGGTCCCCTTGAAAGCGACGTCTTCCATTTTTCCTATGACGCCCGGGTTAATCAGCTTTTCCAAGCAAACTTCCTTTTGTTCCCGGGAAATACTCTCTCCTTCGGGGTATTGCGAGGCCAATGTCAAGACATCCCGCATTTTATCCATATTCACTATGAACTCCTTAACCTCTTCCTCTTCGACTCCAAAAATCGCGTTCACCTCGCGATGCTCGGGTAACGGGTTCTGCTGCACATTAGGTTCGGTCTTATCAAATTCTAAAACTTTTCCATCGATCAATGCTTGCACCTTGAACTTCAAAGCGAGACAGTTGTCCGCGTTATGCCCCCTTTCTCCCATATGGTATACGCATGTCCGGGTCTCATCATACCCAGGAAATCTTGGCGGGTGAGCTCTAGGTGGCTCTTTTGCAACTAAGCGATTCTCCAACAGCATGGGTAACAATTTGGATAAGGGTCGGGGTAGTGGGGTGAAAACAACTGGGTTCTTTTTTCTGAATTCCGGTGGTTTGGAAGCGGTCCGGGAGGGCGTTCCTTGGGTAGGAATTGAAGGCGAGAAATTTTGGGCTTTGGCGAGTTAGGGACAAAGGCTACTTCTCCGTTTGCTCCTATTATCCCTTCTCAAAGGGTATTGGCGTTTGAAAGGCGCCTCGGTATCTTCTTTTCTCTTAATGCCCATTCGTGGCGTTACGCCACCTTGATCAGGTGCGCAAATGTCCGACACCCGGAGGTGTTCAGCTTGTCGAAAAATTCAAATGGAAGGGCCTTGAGAAAAAGGTCTATTAGTTCTTCTTCCGGGACGGGCGGCTTTACCTGCACAGCCAACGCTCTCCATCTTTGGGCGTAGGCGCGAACGGCCTCGCTCTTTCCTTTCACTGTTCTCAGAAGGTCCTCTCTAGTGAGGGCGGTTAAAGTGTTAAACTTGTATTGCCGAAGGAACTCGTCTGCCGGTTTATCCCAATCGGCGAGCCTCTCTGGCTCCAATTCAATAAACCACGCCAGGGCTGCCCCGGATAGGCTCTCCTGGAAGGTATTAACCAAGAATGGGATGTTGTCTGAGAATTGCGACATTCGGCGCAAATAATACTTCAAGTGCGCCTTGGGACACATGGTCCCATTATATCTCCTTACAAAGTCCGGTTCCTTGTAGTCGGCGGGAACCTCTATCTTTTCGAACGGTGCAACCTTGTCGAATCTCGAGAGTTCATAACCCCGACTCGCCAAGCACTCTTCGATCTTAGCAAGCCTTTTGATCTCCTCTTCCATTTTGAGGACTTGTTTCTCCTTCTTTTCCAAATCTATCACAATGGGAGGATCCTTAGGCGGTCTCTCCGGATTCAAAGTGGGATTAGCGGCGGGCGCCGGATTAGCGTTCGCTCCATCGGATGACCCCGCAGGAGCTTGAAAGTTAGGATCGCGGGGTATCTCCCCCGGCTTGCAATCATCATTGCCTTCATCTCCGCCACCATTGTGGCGATCACATTCATTTGATTCTCCGGATTACCCACACGAGGTGCGAGCTCTTCTTATTCCATCCTTAATTTGCGCGTTTTGCTACGAGTCCTCGTATTTGTCACTCACCTGTTTTCGGGATATCAAATCAGTATGGGAAATATTAAAGGATTGGAGACATTGATCCGTGGTAATTGACTTTTCTATATGTATGCATGAAATGCTCATAAAAGAAATAGTATGTATTTATTACAAACCAAATTGTTCAAAAGTATCTAAAAGATAACAGATATGTAAAATCTAAATGGGGGAATGGATCTATCCAAGTCGGGGACGCTTCCACTCTTCTTGTTCTTCTGATCCATCGGAATCCCACAAATATGGGTCTTCTCCTTCTTCCGATATCCACTGCTCTGGATCTTCGGGAATGTACGGCTTTATTCCCGGTACGTAAGATACTATATACTCTGGTTCATAAAACTCCACCTCTTCAATCCGAGGAGATACGCATTCGGGTACATATGGCTCGACAGTTGATTGGCGATACTCCTTAAACTTCTGGATATACTCCTTGGAGGCCCCGTGAACGTTCATCTCGTCGTCCAAATAGTCCGGCCATTCAACTTGCTGCGGTGGGGAGTTCTTCAAAGCATGAAGAATAAGCTTGATCCGGGCCCGATACAACTCCTTTGTTTCCTTAGTGAGCTTTCCTCGTGTCATATCAAATGAGAAGATCCCGGGACAAACATCCGGTGGTATCTCTTGTAGAACTCCAAATTGCCTCACCACTCGAATGGGGTAATACGCCACAGCACCGGTACATCCCAATAAGGGAATAAGGTTATCTTCAATACCCGAAATGCGAGCCTCCACAATCTTGGGCCAAGTCAAACGCCACCTAATATGTTCGGGTTTCAAATTGTCTAATAGCTCAACCCACTTTTTGAATGAGTATTTGGGTACAAGGGATTGACACTTAAGGAAGGATCTAAGAGGGTGAACGTGCTCATTGATCTCATAGCACCCTACTCGGAGTTGGAAAGTCTTTATATGAGAGGTGAACCACAAGTGGAGTAATCCGCTAGACGCTTGGAAAACAGCTTTTTTTGAAGATTTGGAACGATTTAAGGAGAGGAAGGTCTCAGCTAATATCATGTATGAATAATCCCAACGACAACACGCTTGTCCGGCTATATGGGTTATGGAAGGGTCAAAGGTAGTTCTAGAAGTCGGGAATAGAACGAACGCAAAGAAAGCCAAGATGAACACCTTTCCCGATTTATGACCGGTTTCGGTGGGTAGAGAGGAATAATTGTCGAAAAGGAACGAGAAGGTGAATTTGTTGGAATTGGATTTGTAAACTTTTTCAATCTTAGAAGTTTTAAGGCGAAGGAAACTCGATAACGAACGAGTGGAGTCCATGTCCAAAGGGGGTTGAGCTATTCGTTCTTCAAATTTGGCCCCAATAATAGCGGTATACTCCTCGAGCGTAGGAGTCAACTCTAATCCTCGAAAGTTGAATGTCATTGTTCGCGCGTCCCATGCCTTGGCTAGTGCTTGAATGAGCGCCGGTTGGTATTCCACTTTGATCAAATCTACAAGTCGTCCCAAACGTCCTTCCACATAGGCTTTATTGACGATGTTGAGGCGATCCCACCACATAGCGAGTTCCTTGCGCGGTATTGGGATGACTTTGATGTCTCCATTCCCCATGATCTAAAAGTGCAAAAATGATGATCCTAAAGTCAATTACCACAGTTTAATATGCATATGCATGTAATGTGATGCAAATGTGCTAACCAAATTCCATGTCATCTTTTGGTAACATGAGGGTCAACTACTCCCACCTGACCCAAATAAGCTAAATAGGGTAATTATGGACCAAATCTCACCCAAAGATGGCATGTAATTTGATTAGGATCGTTTAAGCGTAATCGGGGTAAAAAGTCGCTCACAAATTGACAACTCATGAAATTTACAAGTCTAATATAATAAAGTCGAAAAAGATAGAACACGATAATATCTAGAGATGTTCGGACAATAAATGTCGATGAAAGTACATAATAGACTCAAAATACAATAAAATCTAGAAAATGCCCCAAAGTCGTACTAATCTAGACAATCGGAACGGTATCTTCATCGGATGAAATCTCCACTATCTCGGGAAGCTTGACATCTTCTTCGTCATCGGAGGATATGGTGATAACTTCCTTCTTCTTGATCGAGGAGTGTTTTGGGGCCGTCTTGGTCGCACGAGGCTTTCTCGCCAATTTCATATACAGCTCCCAAATTCTCTCCTTTTCGCGCTCGAGCTCCAAATATCGTCCACATCGGGTATAATCGCAACTCTCACTACGGATGCGGTTCCGTCCGTTGAGCTCTCGTCCGTGAACAAATCCGAAAACTCGGAATGTAGCGGGTACTCGGTCCTCGCGTTGAATGGTCCTCCGCTCCCATGTGAATACGTCGGGTATATCAACACGACCTCGGGGCGCCATCTATCTAAAAAGGAAAATTTGACCTTCAACCCCGATCACTCAAACGATCTTACAAATTGTGATGATATGTCGTGAAAATGCATGATATGCAAAATTTAAATTTACAAGTTCAAAATAAAGAGGGTAGAAAGCCTTACCAACCGATGTTACTCTCTTTTTTTGGTTTTTGGTTTTAGGTATACCA
Organism: Rhodamnia argentea; assembly: GCF_020921035.1. Taxonomy (NCBI): domain Eukaryota; kingdom Viridiplantae; phylum Streptophyta; class Magnoliopsida; order Myrtales; family Myrtaceae; genus Rhodamnia; species Rhodamnia argentea. The sequence continues at coordinate 11,438,402 of NC_063158.1, forward strand.
ACCGTCCATTTCACATGCGCATGAGACAAGTGAGGTTTAACTCTAAAGAAATCAAAAAGGCTCGGGTATGGACCTAAAAAGGCTCCCGCTATACAAATCGATGGGCCGCCCACAAGCGCAATCAAACAACAAGTGGGTAGGACCATCAATCTTGCATAGCGAGCGGGATCAAGTATGGTCAACCCAAGTGCAATCAAACACAAGAGCTTCGTATACCGATCCCTATCTATGGCGACCTAAAAGGTGATTTCGCGGCTCGGGTTTAGGCGCTTGTGTGTGCAGTGTCGTGATCCTCAAAATATGCAAGACATGCATCACAATTTATATTCAAAACACCGCTTCAAAATTTGCATAAATAAACAAACAATCCAAAACTCCATATCCGCATCAAAAATGGTTAGCACAGACGCCACCCCTTATAACTCCCATCTGCATCAACATTTAACACTTTTTGTTAGTGGACGTACCTCGTCTTCAAGAGCATCTGCAGAAATCAAGGTTAGAAAACAATCAACATTTTTATCGGCTTAAGTCCTCTTAAGAAATCCATCCCCACGGAGTCGCCGAGTCTGTCGCGACCCTCCGGAAATTTTTCCGGGCGGAATAGGGCTAACGAGCCGATCCCTTAATTTTTCATAACCCCGGTTGTCGGCGGGGTATTTTCTAGGATCGCGGGTCCCTCCCAAGACCCATTACTCGAATCGCGATGTCCGGTAAAATTTATATCGAATATCGACCTTAGTGTGGTCGGGTGGCATGTGCGATGTGTACATGCAATTTGGAATCGCCACCGATCGATTTATTGGAAGGTACGATCGGAAACCTTACCGAGCGGTCGGGAGAAACCGTTCGGTTCCGCGAAAACCATAGATTTTGGGTCCGGGGACTTGGTTACGCCAAATTTCATATTTGACGCCCTTTCGGTTACCGATGTTGATTGTTTTTCTAACCTAAGATTTCATGCAGATGTAATATCGGGTGAGGTAGGCCCTAACAATTCTAAGTTTTCATGCGGATGGGAATTTTCTATCCTAATCAATCACAATCGAAAAAAATTAATGCGCAATCAAAATCATTACAAGCAAACAAATCAATCAATCAAGGTTTGATATGTCTAAAATGGCCCTATCGGCCCACACAAAAATCAATTTTGGGTGTCGGGGTGATTTGGTAAAAATTTGGGGCGGAAGGCCCAAAAGGGTAGAATGGTCATTTTTGGGAGTTCGGGACCCAAAAATCACAAAATTTCGATTTGGCCAGTTGAATGTGGCCATTTCTCATTTTTTGTGATTTTCTTGAATTTTTTCTAATTTTTCTATCTTTTTGGAATTTTTATTTATTTTCTAAAAATATTTGGAAATTTTCCGGATCGAAATTAATCGACCCTCGAAGTCTTAAAATTTTCAATCCAGACTTTATGAGTCCCGAATCGATCTACAAATTTTTAGAAATTTTTTATGAAAATGCGGAATTTTTATGAATTTTCTAAGTATTTTTACAATTTTTTTGGATTTTTGGAAATTCCTTTTTATTTTTTATTATTTTTTATTATTAAACCGGACCGGGTCAAACCGGTCAACGGCCGGTCAACCCGGTCCGACCGCCCATGACTCACCCACAACACCAAAACGACACCGTAACCTATTTATCTAAATTTTTTTTTTGATTTTCTAAAACTAATTTTCTAATATTCTAATATAAAAGAAAGAATAATGGACGACTGAGATCAATCTCATATTTGATCTCGGCCATCGACTCCCCTTAATACCAAAACGACGACACTTCCGAGCATCCTACACAAAAACGACGCCGGATCACTATTAAACGCGGACGGTCACGATCTCCCCTAAATCTAATTTGAACCGTCCATCCCTTCTAACAAAAACGACGACGCTTCCTTTAATACGTTGGACGGCCACGATCTCTTCTAGATCTGATCTGAGCCGTCCATTTGCCTATGACTCAAAACGACACCGCGTTGCTCGACAAATAAACGGCTACGATTTAGACTTAACTCTAATCTAGACCGTTCGTATTGCCTATGTATAGAACGACGTCGAATCTGCATTCTAGCCTTAAGCGACGTCACATTGATCAAAACCTTGAACGGCCACGAACTATCCCAGAGCTAATCGGGCCGTTGAAATCCTATTTAACACCTAAACGACATCGTATTGCCTGCACTAAACGACACAGTTTTTATTTTTCGTATTTTCTAACTAATATACTAATAACTAAAAAATACAAAAATCAGATCCGACGGCCACAGATCAAACTCATCTAATAATCCTGGCCGTCGGATCGAGTCCGAGTCGGCTCGCTCGCGCCAACGGCCGAGCCGACTCGGACGTGAGTTGGACCAACCAGAGGACGCCACATCAGCTCGTTGACTTGTTTGACTCGCCACGTCATCATCTTCAACCTCTCGCCGGTGAGACAATGGACGGCCGAGGACTATCGGCGACAATCTAACGGTGAAATCTTGATAAAATCCCACGAAACTAACACCAATCGATTCGTATCGTTCACTAGATCAACATACTCTAAAATTACGTGATTTCATCGACTAGATCAACAAAAATCAAGCTCGCATAGAGTGAAGCTACAAGCATTCAATCGAACAACAGAGAACGTTTCAGCTCAATTCATCCACACAAAAGCTATAAAAGGCATTGAGAGGACTCACCTTGAGCTCGGATTGAGCTCGCCAAGGTTGGAGAGGTCCGGCCGGCGTTCGGCCGGATCGTGATGATTGGAGGTTTCGACTCGGGATGTTCGAGCAGGATTGATGCAAAAACCAGATGTGAGCATGGTTAGTGAAGTTCAAGGAGTAAAAGGCACACAACAATTTCAAGGAATATGCTCGGGGACGTGTGAGGCCATGATCGCACGATGTCGAACTCGGGAAGTGAACTCACCGTTTTTGGAAGTCTTGAGCTGATCGAGTCGGTGCGATTGCTTCCCCCGAGCTTGGAGGAAGTTCCGGTGACGATCCGCCGTGCCGATTTGGCCTGGATTGGCCGGACCGAAGTAGCAGAAACTCGGTCCGCAACTTGAACTCGGACCTCGCACGAGAGATTCTCTCTCTTCCCCTGTCACTTTCTCTCTCTATTCTGGTGTGTGCGAGCCAAATGAGCCTCCTCTGGGATCGAGAACCTTCTTGGCTATTTATACCCAATCTTTGAAAAAATGCGCGTGCGGGAGCTTGAGTCGGCGAGGTGATTCATGTGCGGTCACGTGACTTAAGGCCGCCGGACGGTGACGGAATCGTTAGGATTCCGTCCAACGTCCGTCAGGTCTTTGGTTGAGCTCAAACGAGCACTAATTGCTCATAAATTCTAAAAGGTTGACTTTCGGTGTGCCGGAGCTTTGACGGGCAATGCCGCCGTCCTCCGGCGACGATTGACGGTGCCACCGGCGGCGATCGACGGAGCCCGACCCGAGCTACCAAACCCCCATATTTATTGGCTCAATTGGTGTCGAATTAGACGTCGATTTGGTCATTGAAACTCAACATTCAAACCTGCAAAATGCACAAATCTGTGAGGAAGATGACACTATTCCCGACCGGTTCGACCGGTCCGACCGGAGGTCGGACCGGTTCGAACCGGTTCGGACGTGAATTTCATGCAATTTTCAAAATTAAACAAAATCGACTGGGAATTTTTGCAATTAAACTTCAAAATTGAACTTAGGGGCCTGAGTTCTGTATAAAAATGTGATTTTTCCCAAAAGTTCATGTCAATTTGTACAAAAACCCCAAAATTTTCTATTTGTCCAAATTAGGGAAATGTTCAATTGGATGTCAATTTGACCAAATTGGACTACGAGACCTATGCCAATTGATTTGAAATGTATGAAAACATAAGGGAACGGTCCAATTTTACCATGAAAGTCCTTCAATTAAAAGTAATTTCAAAAATTGGCCAATTGAGGGACTAAATTGCAAACATTTTGGGGATTTGGCCTAATTCGTGCCATTCTTGTAATTGTGGGTGTAATTGATCAAATTTAAATTCAAAGGGACTGCAATTGAATGTCTAGACACAATATGTGCAAAAATTGCAAATAAAAAGACCCAATTGGTATTTTTTATGAAAATTCAACCTTAGGCATTATGAAGAAACACCTAAAATTGAATTCAATTTTCAATTTTTCTTGAGGTCAATATTGAAATGAAATTAAAAGAAAAATATTGGACATTTTTGTGTATTTTTGTGACCTCGAAAAGTATTTTTCTTATGATTTTTCAAGTATTTTCCTAATTTTCGAAAATATTAAAAAAAAGTGAAAAATATGAAAAATTATTTTTTGTTCCAAATTGGTTCCTTATGCTTGGCCAAGGCTTCCAATGTCGATTTTTTAATTTTTTGATTTTTTTGAATTTTTAATGAATTTTGGAAAATAAAACTAAAGGAAAACTGACTAAAAATTCGGGTGTCAACAAATACGGGTCGAGGCCGAGGTCGAAACAAGTGTTATGGAGACCGTGGACGCCGTGGACACTAAGGTGGCCGTTTTATAGGTACCGATGCATGGAAGGCCAGAGGAAAAATTTTCCTAAACCCCTTATTCGAGGTATTTTCTAAAGGAGGCAAATGGGTGGAAGATGAGGACATCTCTGAGGATGCAGAGCCGGACTTATTCAACCCGTTCCTGGATAATCGGGTGAACGTGATAATTGAGTGGCTAGACGATGATTTCCCCACCCCCGAGTAAAAGGCTCTTTTCGAACTTTATCTTTTAATGCATTTTGATTAATGCATTTGCTTTAAAGCTTTTTGATGTTTTAGCACCCTTTGGGTCACATGCTGTGATCCAAGAAGTGCGGTCATGTATTACTCTTAGTTGCATCTATTAATGAAAATCATTTCAAATTTGATTACAGACATGTGGAGCAACGGATTGGTCCGATGATGACAATTGATTCTACCATGATACTTGAGGCCCGATCCGCCATATGATCTTGGGTTTTAAATAATTTTTGAGAACCAGGATGTCCGGAAGATCGTGGACTAGTTCTCCTTTCTTTGTCTAAAAAAATTGGAATTTGAAAAATGTTTTCATGATAAAAATCATGCATCCTTCAATTTTATCATCTTTGAATACTAACCTTTCATGGTGCATTTCGGGCATGTCATCCCACCCATACATAACAGGTTAATATGTGACTCGGATCAGCTCGATGACTATGCATGCGAAGTTGATATAGACGAGGTTGATGTGAGCGATATCGAGAAAGAATGGGATTGTTTCGAAGAATCTAAGCCTCCTATTTCTGAAGAACCTATCACTATTAATTTGGGGGATTCGATTGCGTTAAGGAAGTGAAAATAGGAGGACACTTGTCTGCAGCAGATGTTTTAAGAATGACGGCATTACTCAAAGAATATCAAGATATCTTTGCCTGGTCATATGCTGACATGCCGGGTCTAGATCGTGAAATTGTGGAGCATGCTTTGCCCACGGATCCTTCTTGCACGCCCGTAAATCAATCGCCCGGAAGAATGAATCCTGAACCGCGAGATAAAATCAAGGAAGAGGTGATGAAGCTCCTTAAGGTTGGATTTATCGAGGCTGTCCCATATGCTGATTGGGTCGCCAACATCGTACCGATTAAGAAAAAAGATGGGAGAATTAGAATATGCGTGGATTATCGGGACTTAAACAAAGCTAGTCCCAAAGATGATTTTCCCTTACCGCACATTGATGTACTTGTCGACAGTACCACGGGCTTTGAAATATTCTCCTTTATGGATGGATTCTCGGGATATAATCGGATCATGCTGAAGGAAGAAGATAAGCTCAAGACCTCATTCACTACACAATGGGGAACTTTTCGCTACAAGGTAATGCCCTTTGGATTGAAAAATGCGGGGGCAACATATCAGAGGGCTATGGTGACCCTTTTTCATGATATGATAAATGCGCCGCCAATTGAGCTACATCAAATGTCAGAGCCATGGCCATTCTGCATGTGGGGAATCGATATGATTGGCCCTATCAACCCGAAAGCCTCCAACGGACATCGCTTTATTCTGGTGGCTATTGATTATTTCACCAAATGGATTGAAGCTAGCTCATATGCCATTGTCACTGCGAGCAGTGTGGCTAAATTCATCAAGCGAGATATCATCTCAAGATATGGAGTGCCAAGAGCCATCATTACGGACAATGGCTCCAATCTGAACAACAAGGTAGTCGATCAATTATTGGAACAATTTAAGGTACGACACCTTAATTCTTCACCTTACCGCCCACAAATGAATGGAGGCGTGGAAGCGGCAAACAAGAACATCAAGAAGATATTGGCCAAAGCCGCTGAGAAATATCGAGATTGGCACGAAAGATTGCCATATGCTCTCATGGCCTACCGAACTTCAATTCGTACTTCAACCGGGGCAACTCCTTACTCTTTGGTATAAGGTATGGAAGCAGTTCTACCAGTAGAGGTGGAAATCCCCTCTTTAAGGATTCTATCTCAGGTAGAGCTCACGGAAGAGGAGTGGAACCGGCGGGGACATGAACAGTTAAATTTGATTGATGAAAGGCGATTAAGGGCTATCTGTCATGGTCAGAGCTATCGGAAGAAAGTGGCCAGAGCTTTTAACAAGAAGGTTAAACCTAGGAATTTTGAAACAGGGATGCTAGTTGTGAAGAAAATGCCCCCAAATGCCCAACATCCAGGAGGCAAATTCATGCCAAATTATGAAGGCCCTTATGTGATTCAAAAGGTCTTATCCGGAGGAGCTCTTATACTTGTAAACATGGATGGAGAAGAGTTGGCAAGTCCAGTGAATTCGGATGCCGTGAAGAGATATTATCCTTGAAATAAAATTGAGCTTCAGAGCAATTGATGAGCAGATCTGAGTCACATAAGATTTTGCATTCGCATGACATTTGCATACATGCATTTGCATATGTACGTATTTTGTAGGTGGATTGGGAATCATGAAGAGCTTTGCAGAGCAATTGATCAAAACAGGGAAGTTATACGTTACTTTGGATTACAAATTTTGAATATCTTTGACTAATTGATTCCTTTTGTTTTTACAGGAAACAGGAATCAACATCCGAAGGAGGTAGAACGAAGTCGCTTCGGGATTTGAAAATTTTGAATATCTTTGACTAATTGATTCCTTTTGTTTTTACAGGAAACGGGAGTCAACATCCGAAGGAGGTAGAACGAAGTTGCTTCGGGATTTGAAATTTTGAATATCTTTGACTAATTGATTCCTTTTATTTTTACAGGAAACGGGAATCAACATTCGAAGGAGGTAGAACGAAGTCGCTTCGGGATTTGAAAATTTTGAATATCTTTGACTAATTGATTCCTTTTGTTTTTACGGGAAACGGGAGTCAACATCCGAAAGAGGTAGAAAGAAGTCGCTTCGGGATTTGAAATTTTGAATATCTTTGAGTGATCGATTCCTTTTGTTTTTACGAGAAACAGGAGTCAACGTCCGAAGGAGACAAGAAGAAATCGCTTCGGAACTTAAAATTTTAAATGTCTTGAACTGATTGTTTCCTTTTGTTATTACAGGGGACATAAGTCAATATTTGAAGAAGACAAGTTTGAGGTTCTCTTCTTTACAAAGTATTTTCATACACTGTCATACTTAAAAATTTAAAAATTTTGGATTCGTGAAGCTACAAAGCCCTTTCAAAGAAATATTCCTTACAAATTACAGAAACATCTTTTGAATAAACCTTTTGATGAAAACTTTTGCAAACGATGAATTTTGATAAAACCGCCTTGAGTTTCTATAAAAGGGCATGTTTTGAAAGTTTTTCAAAAGAGCGATCCTTCGGATGAAAAGAGGCAAACATTATCCTCAAACACGTCCCCGATACACTTGAGTGATGAGTGAGAGTGATAGAGCGAAAGAGCTTAATTTTGGGACGTAGGGATCATTCGCGACGATTACATGGATTGAAATGATGAAAGGCATTTCCATTTCAAAATCATCCACACACATTTATATCCCTTGATAACCACTCTGAGCCAAAAAGGGAGAATTTTATGAATATAACCCTGTTAAGAACCACCCCTTTGGGGCATATTTGGAGGTTCATTGGATGATTCATTGGAGAAAAGGTCGGGTAAGACTTTATTGTACCGACTCGCATCAATCTTTTTGTGATAGCTTCGGGTGATTCCTTGCAGAGATTTGGAACACCTCAAAGTGAAGAAAGGCATTTAATTTCTATATCCTTAAACACTTACCCTTTGAAGAGCCAATTTGAGCCATTGAATGTTCATTTCTAAACCCTTATTGGTGATCACCTCCCTACACTGGGGCAAACAAAGGAATTACCAGCAATGAGCCAAAAAGCATGATCGGAAGAATTTTGATACCGGTCTCAAAAGAGCCAGTCAATGCAAAAAATGATGAGAAATGAAAGGGCTGGAAAAAGCAAAGTGCTTGGAAAAAGCAAAGCCAAGGCCCATGAAAAGAGCATCCCGAAAAGGGGCAATTCCTAAAGAAAAATCATCAAGATGAAAAGAGGAAAATCCTCAAAATCGATTGAAGAAAGAATGATCATGAATCTACTGCGAAAGTAAATGAATGCTGGTTAAAATGTCAAGGTGATCACCAAAGTTCACCCCTCTTTTGAAAATATGGCCATTCTTAAAGAGCCCACCTTAAGCCAAGATACAACCTGTCACCAAAACTTTTCTGATCTAAGAGGTGTTTCGGGTTGATGCAAGAAATCATACAGGAAGCTACCGCTTAAAGAGGTAAGTACAATCCTGTCTTATCATGACTTCGGGGTTCTTGACTTGTAGACCCGAAGAAGCTATTTCAGATCAAAATTCATTTCTAAGCCTCAAAATAAATATCCTTTGATGAGCCTTTGACCTGGCCCGAATTACGGTCCCTTTTAGATGCCTTCTCCGATTAGTCAGATTGTATGCATCTCGAATGATCCCGATACCTCGAGGTTAGGTTTCCTGTGAGCGGATTTGAATATTAAGAAAAGCCTTCCCAAATGGTGAGAAGCCCTCTTGGATGAAGGAAAACTCTTTTGAAAAACTTTTAAAACAATCTTTTTGTAGAACACTCGGGATGTGTCACTCAAAGTCCATCCCCAGTGAAAATTTGAACTTGTGATTGGACACATTTCCTTCGCAAATATTTTTGAAAATTTGTTTGGAATTCTTAAATTTCTCCCAAGAACTTAAAGTTGTCATACTAATGATGTTTGATTGAACTTTCTCGGGTTCCCGGTGACCCCAAATCCTCGGAAAAGTTGCATTTTAAAATTTGATTAACTTGGATTCTCTGCGAGTCTCTAGTCAACCTAGGTCCTCGGATGGCACCCTCTCAAACGGTGAGTAGCTGGAGAGACGAAAGCCGATCCGCTTATTTGAAAATTTGAAATAGGGTTTGAGCTCCGTAGGTACACTAGTCAACCTAGGTCCTCAGATGGCACCCTCTCGGACGGTGAGTAGTTGGAGAGACGAAAGTCGATCCGCTTATTTGAAAATTTGAAATAGGGTTTGAGCTCTATAGGTACACTAGTCAACCTAGGTCCTCAGATGGCACCCTCTCGGACGGTGAGTAGCTGGAGAGACGAAAGCCGATATGCTTATTTGAAAATTTGAAATAGGGTTTGAGCTCTGTAGGTACACTAGTCAACCTAGGTCCTCGGATGGCACCCTCTCGGACGGTGAGTATTTGGAGAGACGAAAGTCGATCCGCTTATTTGAAAATTTGAAATAGGGTTTGAGCTCTGTAGGTACACTAGTCAACCTAGGTCCTCGGATGGCACCCTCTCGGACGGTGAGTAGCTGGAGAGATGAAAGCCGATCTGCTTTTTAGATGGTGAGTCCCCGCATGGAGGATAGCCAATCTCTTTTAAATAGGTGAAACCCCTTTGTTACAAGGGTGAACCTCCCCCTCAGACGGTGAGTAGCTGGAGAGACGAAAGCCGATCCGCTTTTTAGATGGTGAGTCCCCGCATGGAGGATAGCCAATCTCTTTTAAATAGGTGAAACCCCTTTGTTACAAGGGTGAACCTCCCTCCTCAGACGGTGAGTAGCTGGAGAGACGAAAGCCGATCTGCTTTTTAGATGGTGAGTCCCCGCATGGAGGATAGCCGATCTCTTTTAAATAGGTGAAACCCCTTTGTTATAAGGGTGAACCTCCCCTCTCGAGCGGTGAGTAGTTGGATAGACGAAAGCCGACCCGCTTTTTAGATGGTGAGTCCCCGCATGGAGGATAGCCAATCTCTTTTAAATAGGTGAAACCCCTTTGTTACAAGGGTGAACCTCCCCTTCCAAACGGTGAGTAGCTTCCTAGATGAAAGCCAATCTGCCCCTTTTTTTAAATTGTTGAGTCCCCAGTGGATAGTCAAACCCATTTTGAATATGTGAAACCCCTTTGTTACAAGGGTGAACCTCCCTCCTAAGTCTTCAAATCACCACTCGACGCCTGACGAACGCCGACCATTGCAAATCTCGCCGTTCATCCAAAGGTAATTCCATACACTGAATCTTTCAACCTCGGATCAACAAATCTCAAACCATATACGGGTGAGCCACGGGTAAGTTTCTCTTCTTATCTCTCTTTCATATAAATGAGCATGAACCGAAATAATTCCCCATAGAGTCTGAGCTTTAACGACAGAGGTAAAGTAATCGAATGTCAAGACTTATTTTCTTTAGATTTTTCCCCAGCAGAGTCGATTAAGGATCCAGGTGTCACCTTGTCTTTGAAAGCAACCTCTAACCGAGATTACTTTCAAAGAGGGGCAACTGTTGACACCCGAATTTTTAGTCAGTTTTCCTTTAGTTTTATTTTCCAAAATTCACCAAAAATTCAAAAAAATTAAAAAATCAACATTGGAAGCCTTGGCCAAGCCTAAGGAACTAATTTGGAACAAAAACTAATTTTTCATAATTTTCGTTTTTTTAAATATTTTCGAAAATAGGAAAATACTTGAAAAATTCCTAAAAAATACTTTTCGAGGTCACAAAAATACAGAAAAATGTCCAATATTTTTATTTTAATTCCCTTTTCATATTGACCTCAAGAAAAATCAAAAATTGAGTTCAATTTTAGGAGTTCCTTCACAACACCTTGTTGACACCCGAATTTTTTAGTCGGTTTTCTTTAGTTTTATTTTCCAAAATTCATTAAAAATTCACAAAAAAATAAAAATTATAAATTCAACATTGGAAGCCTTGGCCAAGCATAAGGAACCAATTTGGAACAAAAAATAATTTTTCATATTTTTCGCATTTTTTTTAATATTTTCGGAAAATAGGAAAATACTTGAAAAATTCATAAAAAATACTTTTCGAGGTCGCAAAAATACAGAAAAATGTTCAATATTTTTGTTTTAATTCCCTTTTAATATTGACCTCAAGAAAAATCAAAAATTGAGTTTAATCTTAGGCGTTTCTTCACAATGCCTAAGGTTGAATTTGCATAAAAAATACCAATTGAGTCTTTTTATTTGCAATTTTTGCACATTTGGAGTCTAGACATTCAATTGTGGTCCCTTTGAACTTCAATTTGGTCAATTGCACCCTCAATTGCACGAATTGCGTGAATTAGACAAGAATTCCCAAATTTTTTGCAATTAAGTCCCTCAACTTTACAATTTTTGAAATTACTTTCAATTGGGGAACTTTCTATACACAATTGGACTACCCCTAAGGTTTTTGAACATTATGAATCGATTGGGATAGGTCTCATGATCCAATTTGGTCGAATTGACGCTCAATTGAACATTTCCCCAATTTGGGATTTTAGAAAAATTTGGGGTTTTTGTGCAAATTGATAAGAAATTTTGGGCAAAATCACATTTTTATGTAGAATTCAGGCCCCTAAGTCCAATTTTGAAGTTTAATTGCAAAAATCCTCACTCAATTTCAATTAATTTTGAAAATTCTACGTGATTTCTTGTCTCGAACCGGTTCGGACCGGTCGGATCATTGGTCGGACCGGCTGAACCGGTCCGGAACAAATATCATCTCCTTCACTCGAGCTTGTGCATTTTGCAGGTTTGCGAGCTGGATTTCAATGGACAAATTGGAGGTCAATATGACCATAATTGAATCAATTAACTTGGGGCTTTTGATCCTCGGGTCTAGGGTCGTCGATTGCCACCGCGCGGCACGGCCAATGGCCGCCGGAGCACGGCGAAATCGCCGGTCAAAGGTGGCGGTATCCGAAAGTCAACAAATCCCCAAACCGTGTCAAATCTATGCTCGTTTGTGGCAAATTGGAGGACTAACGGACGGGGACGGAATCCTAATCGATTCCGTCACCGTCCGGCGGCCATTTGGCACGTGTTGCCACGTGCGAAGCATCACCGACTCAAGCACCGGACGCGCGCAAATTCAAATCCGAGTATAAAAGGAACAAGAAGATTCCGGACTAGAGAGAGGCTCATTGGTGCTCGTCCAGTAACCGAATAGAGAGAGAAAGCGAGAGAGTTAGAGAGAGACGCTCTCGGGCGACGTCTTCGCCGGAGTTCAACTCAGAACCGCACGACTTCAGCCCGGCGAATCCAGGCCAAATCGGCGCGGCGGATCATCACGGAACTCCCTCCAAGCTCGGGCGAGTTGATCGCACCAGCTCGATCCGCTTGAATCGTCCAAATCGGGTGAGTCGAACTTCCTCTCTCATCACTGTGCATCAATGGCATCACACGGTTTCGAGCACGATCCTTGAAATTATTTTGTGCGTTTTTGTTCTGGAACCTTACTAATCATGTTCGCATATCTTCTTTGCATCGATCTTACCCGAAATACATGAGTCGAGCCTCCCATATCCCTCGGTGCGGCCGAACACCGGCCAGGCTTTTCTAGCCTTTCCGAACTCGATCCGAGTTCGAGGTAAGCCTTCTCGACCTCCCGTGATGTGATTTTGTGAAGGAATTGGTCTATCTTGCTCTATATTGCTCGATCGAAGTCTGCAATGTCGCATCGTGCATAGTCCGGTTCTCGAGATTTAGTTAATGATTTCATTTGATTTTGATATATGTGAAACTGGAGGTCTAGATGAGTCGATAGGAGTTGGTTTCGTGAGATTTGGTCGGAGATTCACCGTTGGATCGTCGCCGGAAGCTTCCGGCCGTCCATTCCGTCATAGTCGCGAGGTTGAAGACGACCGATGTGGCTCGGTCAAAGTAGTCAACGTCCACGTGTCGAATCCCCATTGGTCCACCACGGATCCGAGTCGGCTCGGCCGTTGGCGCGAGCGAGCCGACTCGGACGCGATCCGACGGCTAGGATAATTCGCCTAGTTTGATTTATGACCGTCGGATCGTTATTTTGTATTTTCGGATATTAGGTGTATTAGTTAGAAAATAAAAGAAATCAAAAACGTTGCCGTTTAGCTTAGGAATGAACAGGCGTCGTTCTATGCATTTGAAGGTTGAACGGTTCGGATTTAGTCTAGAATAGATCCCGGCCGTTCGAGTTTTTAGTTGATGCGGCGTCGTTTTATAGCTAGGTGGAGCGACGGCTAGGATTAGTTTGAGAATCAATCGTGGCCGTCTATCAAATGTGCGATGCGATGTCGTTTTGATTAGTGATGAGTTAACGGTTGAGATCGAGTCATAGGATTTAATCGTAGCCGTTCGTCCATTTTTGCCCGATGCGGCGTCGTTTTAGGGACATAGCCAAACACGTCGTCGTTTTGATCTTGGGCACACCGACGGCTGAGATTGATCCGAGGAGTTGATCTCAGTCGTCCGTTCTATTTTAGTATATTCGAATATTAGGAATAGATATTAGAAAATCGAAAATAAATAGAAAATGCATATGCGGTGTCGTTTTGGTGTTGTAGGCGGGTTTGTGAGCGGTCGGACCGGGTTGACCGGTCGTTGACCGGGTTGACCCGGTCCGGTTTAATAATAAAAAAAATAATAAAAAAAAAAAAGAAAATTTCCAAAAATCCAAAAAAATTGTAAAAATACTTAGAAAATTCATAAAAATTCTCAGATTTTCATAAAAAATTTTCTAAAATTTGTAGATCGATTCGGGACTCATAAAGTCTGGATCGAAAATTTTTGAGACTTCGAGGGTCGATTAATTTCGATCCGGAAAATTCCCAATATTTTTGAAAAATAAATAAAAATTCAAAAAAATAGAAAAAAATTAGAAAAATTCAAGAAAATCACAAAAAATGAGAAATGACCACATTCAACTGGCCAAATCGAAATTTTGTGATTTTCGGGTCCCAAACCCCAAAAATGACCATTCTACCCTTCCGGGCCTTCCGCCCCAAATTTTTACCAAATCACCCCGATACCCAAAATTGATTTTTGTGGGCCGATAGGGCCATTTTAGACATATTGAACTTTGATTGATTGATTTGATCGATTGTAATGATTTTGATTGCGCATTATTTCCTCTGATTGTGATTGATTAGGATAGAAAAATCCCATCCGCATGAATACTTAGATTTCTTTTAGGACCTACCTCATCTGATATCGCATCCGCACGAAATCTTAGGTTAGAAAAAAAAAAAAAACAATCAACATCGGTAACCGAAAGGGCGTCAAATATGAAACTTGGCGTAACCAAATCCCCGGACCCAAAATCTCGGGTTTTCGCGGAACCGAACGGTTTCTCCCGACCGCTCGGTAAGGTTTTCCGATCGTACCTTCCAATAAATCGATCGGTGGCGACTCCAAATTGCATGTACATCTCGCACATGCCACCCGACCACACAAGGTCAATTTCGATATTTGAAAAATTTTACCCGACATCGCGATTCGAGTAATGGGTCTTGGGAGAGACTCGCGATTCCCCACACATATATATATGCCTATAAAAGGAGGGATCGGCTCGTTAGCCCTATTCCACCCCGGGAAATGAGGGAATTTCCGGGGGAGGGTCGCGACAGACCGGCGACTCACTGGGGAGTACTTTAAGAGGATTTAAGCCGATAAAAATGCTGATTGTTTTCTAACCTCGTTTTTCGAGATGCTCTTGAAGATGAGGTACGTCCACTAACAAAAAAGTGTTAAACGTTGATGCGAGATGGGAGTTATAAGGGGTGGCGTCTGTGCTAACCATTTTTGATGCGAGATATGGAGTTTTGGATTGTTTGTTTATTTATGCAAATTTTGAAGCGGTGTTTTGAATATAAATTGTGGTGCATGTCTTGCATATTTCGAGGATCACGACACTTGCACACACAAGCGCCTAAACCCGAGCCGCGAAATCACCTTTTAGGTCGCCATAGATAGGGATCGGTATGCGAAGCTCTTGTGTTTGATTGCACTTGGGTTGACCATATTTGATCCCGCTCGCTATGTAAGATTGATGGTCCTACCCACTTGTTGTTTGATTGCGCTTGTGGGCGGCCCATCGATTTGTATAGCGGGAGCCTTTTTAGGTCCATACCCGAGCCTTTTTGATTTTTTTTAGAGTTAAACCTCACCTGTCTCATGCGCATGTGAAATGGATGGTTGGTATACCTAAAACCAAAAACCAAAAAAGAGTAACATCGGTTGGTAAGGCTTTCTACCCTTTTTATTTTGAACTTGTAAATTTAAATTTTGCATATCATACATTTCCACTACATATCATCACAATTTGTAAGATCGTTTAAGTGATCGGGGTTGAAAGTCAAATTTTCCTTTTTAGGATAGATGGCGCCCCAAAGTCGTGTTGATGCACCCGATGTATTCACATGGGAGCGGAGGACCATTCGACGCGAGGACCGAGTACCCGCTACATTCCGAGTTTTCGGATTTGTTCACGGACGAGAGCTCAACGGACGGAACCGCATCCGTAGCGAGAGTTGCGATTATACCCGATGTGGACGATATTTGGAGCTCGAGCGCGAGAAAGAAAGAATCCGGGAATTGTACATGAAGTTGGCGAGGAAGCCTCATGCTACCAAGACGGCCCCAAAACATTCTCCGATTAAGAAGAAGGAAATCATCACCATATCCTCGATGATGAAGAAGATATCAAGCTTCCCGAGATAGTAGAGATTTCATCGGATGAGGATACCATTCCCACTGTCTAGATTAGTACGACTTTGGGGCATTTTCTAGGTTTCATTATATTTTGAGTCTATTATGTACTTTCATCGACATTTATTGTCCGAACATCTCTGGATATTATCATGTTCTATCT
The DNA here is from genome assembly GCF_020921035.1 of Rhodamnia argentea. Lineage (NCBI taxonomy): Eukaryota > Viridiplantae > Streptophyta > Magnoliopsida > Myrtales > Myrtaceae > Rhodamnia > Rhodamnia argentea. The sequence continues at coordinate 11,454,516 of NC_063158.1, forward strand.
TTTTTGACTTTATTAGACTTGTAAATTTCATGAGTTGTCAATTTGTGAACGACCTTTTTACCCCGATTACGCTTAAACGATCCTAATCAAATTACATGCCATCTTTGGGTGAGATTTGGTCCATAATTACCCTATTTGGCTTATTTGGGTCAAGTGGGAGTAGTTGACCCTCATGTTACCAAAAGATGACATGGAATTTGGTTAGCACATTTGCATCACATTACATGCATATACATATTAAACTGTGGTAATTGACTTTAGGATCATCATTTTTGCATTCTTAGATCATGGGGAATGGAGACATCAAAGTCATCCCAATACCGCGCAAGGAACTCGCTATATGGTGGGATCGCCTCGACATCGTCAATAAAGCCTATGTGGAAGGACGTTTGGGACGACTTGTAGATTTGATCAAAGTGGAATACCAACCGGCGCTCATTCAAGCACTAGCCAAGGCATGGGACGCGCGAACAATGACGTTCAACTTTCGAGGATTGGAATTGACCCCTACGCTTGAGGAGTATACCGCTATTATCGGGGCCAAATTTGAAGAACGTATAGCTCAACCCCCTTTGGACATGGATTCCACTCGTTCGTTATCGAGTTTCCTTCGCCTTAAAACTTCTGAAATTGAAAAAGTTTACAAGTCCAATTCCAACAAGTTCACATTCTCGTTCCTTTTCGATAATTATTCCTCTCTACCCACCGAAACCGGTCATAAATCGGGAAAGGTGTTCATTTTGGCTTTCTTTGCATTCGTTCTATTCCCGACTTCTAGAACTACTTTTGACCCCTCCATAACTCATATAGCCGGACAAGCGTGTTGTCGCTGGGATTATTCGTACATGATCTTAGCTGAGACTTTTCTCTCCATGAATCGTTCCAAGTCTTCAAAAAGGCCGTTTTCCAAGCGTCTAGCGGATTACTCCACTTGTGGTTCACCTCTCATATAAAGACTTTCCAACTCCGGGTGGGGTGTTATGAGATCAATGAGCACGTTCACCCCCTTAGATCCTTCCTTAAGTGTCAATCCCTTGTACCCAAATACTCATTCAAAAAGTGGGTTGAGCTATTGGACAATTTGAAACCCGAGCATATTAGATGGCGTTTGACTTGGCCCAAGATCGTAGAAGCTCGCATTTCGGGTATTGAAGATAACCCTATTCCCTTATTGGGATGTACCGCGCTGTGGCATATTACCCCATTCGAGTGGTGAGGCAATTTGGAGTTCTACAAGAGATACCACCGGATGTTTGTCCCGGGATCTTCTCATTCGATATGATACGAGGAAAGCTCACTAAGGAAACAAGGGAGTTGTATCGGGCCGGATCAAGCTTATTCTTCACGCTTTGAAGAATTCCCCACTGCAACAAGTTGAATGGCCGGACTATTTGGACGATGAGATGAACGTTCACGGGGCCTCCAAGGAGTATATCCAGAAGTTTAAGGAGTATCGCCAATCAATGGTAGAGCCATATGTACCCGAGTGCGTATCTCCTCGGATTGAAGAAGTAGAGTCATATGAGCCAGAGTACATAGTACCATATGTACCGGGAGTAGAACCGTACATTCCCGAAGATCCAGAGCGGTGGATATCGGAAGAGGGAGGAGACCCATACTTATGGGATTCCGATGGATCGAAGAGCAAGAAGAGTGGAAGCGCCCCGACTTGGATAGATCCATTCCCCCATTTAGATTTTACATATTTGTTATCTTTTAGATGCTTTTGAACAATTTGGTTTGTAATGAATACATACTATTTCTTTTATGAGCATTTCATGCATACATATAGAAAAGTCAATTACCACGGATCAATGTCTCCAATTCTTAATATTTCCCATACTGATTTGATATTCTGAAAATAGGTGAGTGATAAATACGAGGACTCGCAGTAAAACGCGCAAGTTAAGGATGGAACAAGAAGAGCTCGCACCTCGTGTGGGTAATCCGGAGAATCAAATGAATGTGATCGCCACAATGGTGGCGGAGATGAAGGCAATGATGATTGCAAGCCGGGGAGATACCCCGTTGACCTTAATTCTCAAGCTCTGCGGGGCCATCCGATGGAGCAAACGCTAATCCGGCGCCCGCCGCCAATCCAACTCGAATCCGGAAAGACCGCCTAAGGATCCTCCCATTGTGATTGACCTGGAGAAAAAGGAGAAGCAAGTCCTCAAAATGGAAGAGGAAATTAAGAGGCTCGCTAAGATCGAAGAGTGTTTGGCGAGTCAAGGTTATGAGCTCTCGAGATTCGACAAGGTTGCACCGTTCGAAAAGATAGAGGTTCCCGCTGATTACAAGGAGCCGGACTTTGTAAGAAGATATAATGGGACCGGGTGTCCCAAGGCGCACTTGAAGTATTACTTGCGTCGAATGTCGCAGTTCTCCGACAACATTCCACTCTTGGTTAACACTTTCCGGGAAAGCCTATCTCGGGGCAGCCCTAGCGTGGTTCATTGAATTGGAGCCAGAGAGGCTCGCCGATTGGGATAAACCGCGGACGAGTTCCTTCGGCAATACAAGTTTAACACTTTGACCGCCCTAACTAGAGAGGACCTTTTAAGGACAAGTAAAAGGAAAGAGCGAGGCCGTTCGCGCCTACGCCCGAGAGATGGAGAGCACCGGTCGTGCAAGTAAAACCGCCCGTCCCGGAAGATGAACTAATAGATCTGTTTCTCAAGGCCCTTCCGTTTGAATTTTTCGACAAGCTGAACACCCTCGGGTGTCGGACATTTGCACACCCGATCAAGGTGGCGGAGCGTCATGAGTGGGCCCGAGAGAGAAGAAGATACCCGAGGCGCCTTTCAAACGCCAATACCCTTTGAGAAGGGATATTAGGGAGCAAACTGGAGAAGTAGCTTTTGTCCCTAATCCGCCAAAGCCCAGAAATTTCTCGCCTTCAATTCCTACCCAAGGAACGTCCTCCTGGACCGCTTCCAAACCACCGGAATTCGGAAAGAAAAACCCGGTTGTTTTCACCCCACTACCCGACCCTTATCCAAATTGTTACCCATGCTTTTGGAGAATCGTTTAGTTGCAAAAGAGCCACCTCGAGCTCACCCGCCAAGATTTCCTGGGTATGATGAGACCCGGACGTGCGTATACCATATGGGAGAAAGGGGGCATAACGCGGATAACTGTCTCGCTCCGAAATTCAAGGTGCAAGCATTGATCGACGGAAAAGTTCTGGAATTTGATAAAGCCGAACCGAATGTGCAGCGGAACCCGCTACCCGAGCATCGTGAGGTGAACGCGATCTTTGGAGATGAAGAGGAAGAGGTTCTGGAGTTCATAGTGAATATGGATAAAATGCGGGATGTCTTGACATTAGCCTCGCAATACCCGGAAGGAGAGAGTATTTCCGAGAGCAAAAAGAGGCTTGCTTGGAAAAATTGATTAGCTTGGGTGTCATAGGAAGAATGGAAAATGTCGCTTTCAAGGGAACCTACGTGGCGGTAAACATGCTTTGTCTCGAGGAGTTCGCAATGAAACCTACGAGGGGAGCTCTTTTGAAAATACCCTCGGGATATTTGATGAGCGTCAAAGATGGTCAAGAAATTGAAGAGATAGACGAATATGAAGTCCGTCTGGATAAGGCCCGCCGAGGCGACAGGGAGATTTTTGCAGAAAGCCCTAGAGAGGGGCGAAATAGTTGATAACTTGGGGAAGATAGTGGTGGGTACAACTTTAAAGTGCTATATTCGGCGCCCCCGAGTTTCTTTGTCAATTCTGGAGATGTAGTCCCCGATGGGTGGGGTGGAATGGATGACCCCACAAGTGACGAATTTGTGGGAACGATCGATGAAGTTAAGGACCAAGCGGCTCCTCGGGATGAACAGAGGAACCAAGAGGTTGATATGCGACTTTCTAATCTGGAGACGCATATACGTCATTTGACGACTATGGTAGCAGAATTATCGCAATTAATGGCCAGGAACAACGCCACAAGAATAGAAGAGAATATGCAGATTACGGAGATACGGCGGGCCATGGAAACACAGAATCGAAAGATCGCTCTACTACAAGAGCAAGGAGATGACGTGTCGAGGAAAATGGATGAGTTGAAGGAGCTGATTACGCCACTCACCCAAGCGAGAAATGTCCCGCCTCAAGGTGTGAACCCGAGGGTGGTCTTCCGCACGAAGTATAATGGCACTTGGGTGTCCTACGGCGCATGTCTCATACTATCTTCGCCAAATGGTTGGCCACCATGAAGATGACGAAACACCGATCCGGAACTTTGGACAAAGTTTAATGGGCCTCGCTGGTATGGTTTCAATCAATCGATCTAGACCGGGTCCCGAGTGGGAGGATTTATCGAGCACTTCATACGACACTTTGAAGCTGGAATCGGAGGTTATTTCACTAAGGCTAATCTGTTGAATATCCGGAAAGGGGAAGACGAGAGTTTTGAACTCTTCACTAGGAGGTGGAAGAAACACGCCGTGATGGTACAACCGCCACTGTCGAGAGAGAAATGTTGGAGTTCGTACTGAAGTCACTTCCGGCGGAATACTTTGATCGCATGTATGCATACACTTACTCGTCGTTCCAACATATGGTGGAGATTGGTATGAGAATTGAGGGGATTATCCTAAGAGTCAAAAGGGAAAGGCAGAGAGATTCGGATGAAGAAAACGCCACGCCGATAAGGCCCGGTCCGGAACATAACCCCGAGGAGGTTCATGAGGATGGGATGATTGGGATGATAGATGCCCCAATTCGTTTCGTGATTGATTTGAACAAAGTTGATAGCTGGGAGTTAGAAGCTTCTAGTTCGGAAAAACCATCAACATCTCGAATCACTACCGGAAAAGATCATACCGGTGAGGATTAAATTACCTTTGTGGAAGAGTACAACTCAAGGGCGAGTTCATTGGGATTATGGAACGGGCGAGATTGACGCCATAATGAGATCCGGAAGATGTTATCCCCGAGAGAAGTGGATTCCGAAAAGAGAATCCCAACTGCGGAAGAGGTTGAGAATTTGCAATCGGTCGTGAGGACCGGTGAATATGATGTCGTTGACCAAGCTGCGGAAGATGCCCGCACGGATTTCCTTCTTGGATCTCTTCAAAAATTCTGAAAAGCACAAAGACGCCCTTTTGAAGGTGCTGGATGAGGTGCATGTTCCAGAGACAATTAACGAAGTGCAATTGGGAGACTTTGTGGGTGCTATCCTTCGAAGGACCGAGATATCCTTCTCGGACGAAGACTTCCCGAAAGAAGGGCGGGTCCACAACAAAGCCCTTTACATAGCTGTGAGGTGTCACGGAAAAGAGGTGCCTCACGTCTTAATTGATAATGGTTCCGCTTTCAACTTTGTGTCCACTAAGCACTTTGAGAAGCTTGGGGATCAATGAAGATTTTGTGAAGACATCCAAGGCCACCATCCGATCATTTGATGGAGTCTCCAAGAATGTTGTAGGAGAGATTGAGTTGGACATTGACATTGGACCGGTAACTTTCTCTATACCGTTCCAAGTATTGGATATTCCAAGCGCCTTCACCTTGCTCCTGGGAAGACCGTGGATTCATGTGTCCGGAGCGGTACCTTCCTCTCTGCATCAAAAGTTAAAATTTGTGGTCAAGGGTCAATTGATCACCGTCCATGGCGAGACGGGACATCGGGCGGCTTTAAAAGGGATGGTCCCTTACATTGAACCCTCAAAAGAGGAGGAGCTGAGTTATCACACCTTTGACATTGTATCTGTCATGCATGTGTCACCAAATGCAAAGGTGGCTATACAGAGCTTTCGAGACCCTGCAACTATGGCGGGAAAAGTGCTACTCTCGAATGGATTTATTCCGGGTCTTTGGATTAGGGAAATATGGTCGGGGAATTCGTAACCCTTTGAATTTGGGCTCAAATGACCACAAGGTTGGTGCGGGTTATAGCGGAATAGCGGAAAATAACATAGGTCGAGGCCGAGGTCGAAACAATCGTTATGGAGACCGTGGACGCCGTGGACGCCAAGGTGGCCGTTTCATAGGTACCGATGTATGGAAAGCTAGAGGAAAAATGCTCCTAAACCCTTTATTCGAGGTATTCTCTAAGGGAGGCAAATGGTTGGAAGATGAAGACATTTCGAGAATGCGAGCCGGACTTATTCAACCCGTTCCTGGATAATCGGGTGAACGTGATAATTGAGTGGGCTGGACGATGATTTCCCCACCCCGAGTAAAAGGCTCTTTCGAACTTTATCTTTTAATGCATTTTGATTACTGCATTTGCTTTAAAGCTTTTTGATGTTTTAGCACCCTTTGGGTCACATGCTTCGTGATCCAGGAAGTGCGATCTTGTATTGTTCTTAGTTGCATTTATTAATGAAAAACATTTCAAATTTGATTACGGGACATGTGGAGCAACGGATTGGTCCGATGATGACAATTGATTCTACCATGAAACTTGAGGCCCGATCCGCCATATGATCTAGGATTTTAAACAGCTTTTGAGAACCGGGATGTCCGGAAGATCGTGGACTAGTTCTCCTTTCCTTATCTAAGAAAATTGAAATTTGAAAAATGTTTTCATGATAGCAATCATGCATCCTTCAATTTTATTATCTTTGAATACTAACCTTTCATGGTGCATTTCGGGCATGTCATCCCACCCATACATAACGAGGTTAATATGTGACTCATATCAGCTCGATGACTATGCATGCGAAGTTGATATAGACGAGGTTGATGTGAGCGATATCAAGAAAGAATGGGATTGTTTCGAAGAATCTAAGCCTCCTATTTTCGAAGAACCTATCATCATTAATTTGGGAGATTCGATTGCGTCAAGGAAGTGAAAATAGGAGGACACTGTGTCGCAGCGAGATATTTTAAGAATGACGGTGTTACTCAAGGAATATCAAGATATCTTCGCACTGGTCGTATCTTGACATGCCGGGTCTAGATCGTGAGATTGTGGAGCATGCTTTGCCCACGGATCCCTCTTGCACACCGAGTAAATCAATCACCCGGAAGAATGAATCCCTGAACTGGCGGATAAAATCAAGGAAGAGGTGATGAAGCTCCTTAAAGTTGGATTTATCGAGGCTGTCCCATATGCTTTGATTGGGTCGCCAATATCGTACCGATTAAGAAGAAGGATGGGAGAATTAGAATATGCGTGGATTATCGGGACTTGAACAAAGCTAGTCCCAAGGATGATTTTCCCCTACCGCACATTGATGTGCTCGTCGACGATCTTGCGGGTTTTGAATTGTTCTCCTTTATGGATGGATTCTCGGGATATAATCGGATCATGCTTGAAGGAAAAAGATAAGATCAAGACCTCATTCACTACACAATGGGGAACTTTTTGTTACAAGGTGATGCCATTTGGGTTGAAAAATGCAGGTGCAACATATCGAGGGCTATGGTGACCCTTTTTCATGATATGATACATAAGGAGATCGAGGTCTATGTGGATGATATGATTGCCAAATCCAAGCCTGGAGAAGACCATGTTAAAGTGCTGAAGAAGTTATTTGATCGATTGAGAAAGTATAAGCTCAAGTTGAATCCTGCGAAATGCGTATTTGGCGCAAGATCCGGAAAGGCTGCTAGGGTTTGTGGTGAGCAGCCGTGGTATTGAAATTGACCCTTCCAAGATTAAAGCCATATGGGAAATAGGAACTCCATTCTTGTTAAAGAAGTAAGGGGTTTCTTGGGAAGATTGAATTATATATCCAGATTCATATCCCAACTATCGAAACGGCAAAACCCTTCTTCAAGTTGCTAAAGAAAGGTACAAAGGTGAAATGGGATGCGGAATGCCAACAAGCATTTGAGAAGATCAAGGAATATTCGGTACAACCTCCGGTATTGGTACCTCCTATCCCCGACGTTCCTTTAACTCTATATCTCGATCGTTAATGATGAGTCCTTGGGAGCTTTACTTGCCCAAACTAACCCCAAGGATCGTAAAGAGCGGGCCATATATTATTTGAGCAAAAAGTTTACAACATCTCGAAGTCAAATACCCAACAGATGGAAAGGACTTGCGTAGCATTGGTTTGGGTCCTCCACAGATTGAGGCGATATACACTTGCATTATCATATAGAGCTGGTCACTTGAAAATGACCCCATCAAATACCTTTTGGAGAAGCCAACATTGTTGGGAAAGATGGCTAAATGGCAAATATTGCTTTCGAGTTCGATATCAAAACCTCTCCCCAAAAATCTGTCAAGGGAAGAGCAATTGCTGACATGCTAGGCGAGAATCCTCCTAAGGACGTTTAGAGCAAAACAAGGGAGGTCAAATCCCGAATATATCGAAGACAAATGGACAATGTACTTTGACGGTGCAGTGAACCTCATTGGATCGATGCTGAGGCGGTTTGATATCCCCCGAAGATCAACATTATCCGGTTTCAGCCAAGTTGGTATTCCCTCCACCAACAACATTTCGAATATGAAGCACGCATACTAGGATTACAATTGGCTATCTCATTAAAGGTGAAGAAGCTCTTGGTATATGGAGATTCCATGCTAATCATTTTACAAACTCAAGGGGAGTGGAAGACAAAGGATCCCAAGCTTATTCCTTATCATAAATACCTCGAAGAGCCGATCCAACACTTTGAGGAGATTACTTTCGAATATCGCCGAGAACTCAAAACCATTTTGCTGATGCTTTGGCCACATTATCAGCCATGTTACAAGTGCAAAATGGTCTTGAGATAGAACCGTTAAGGATTGACATCCTTGAGCAACCCGCATCTTGCATGGTCATTGAAGAAGAACCCGATGAGGAACCGTGGTATCATGACATCAAGAATTACCCTCTTCGAAGGGCGAATTCCCTTGAGACAGTCAACCGGAAGATAAAAAGTACATAAGCAAGATGGCATCTAAATTTTTCCTCGGCGGACAGATCCTATACAAGAGATCCTTTGACTCGGTCCTGCTGAGGTGCGTGAATTCCAAAGAAGCAAATCTCATTATGAAAGAGATTCATGAAGGGGAATGCGGACCGCATATGAATGGCCACCTCCTCGCCAAAAAGATTATGAGACTCGGGTATTATTGGTTGACTATCGAGTCGGATTGCAACCAGCATGTTAGATCCTGTCATCAATGCCGGGTATACGGCGACAGGATAAATGCGCCGCCAACCGAGCTACATCAAATGTCGAGCCATGGCCATTCTCGCATGTGGGGAATTGATATGATTGGCCCTATCAACCCAAAGGCCTCAAACGGACATCGCTTTATTTTGGTGGCTATTGACTACTTCACTAAATGGATTGAAGCCAGCTCATATGCCAATGTCACTGCGAATAGTGTGGCTAAGTTCATCAAGCGAGATATCATCTCAAGATATGGAGTGCCAAGAGCCATCATTACAGACAATGGCTCAAATTTGAACAACAAGGTTGTCGATCAACTATTGGAACAATTTAAGGTACGACACCTTAATTCTTCGCCTTACCGCCCGCAAATGAATGGAGCGTGGAAGCGGCAAACAAGAACATCAAGAAGATATTGGCCAAAACTGCTGAGAAATATCGAGATTGGCACGAAAGATTGCCATATGCTCTCATGGCCTACCGAACTTCAATTCGTACTTCAACCGGGGCAACTCCTTACTCTTTGGTATACGGTATGGAAGCAGTCCTACCAGTAGAGGTGGAAATCCCCTCTTTAAGGATTCTGTCTCAAGTAGGGCTCACGGGAAGATGAATGGAGTCGACGGAGACACGAACAATTGAATTTGATTGACGAAAAGCGATTAAGGGCTATCTGTCATGGTCAAAGTTATCGGAAGAAAGTGGCCGAGCTTTTAACAAGAAGGTTAAACCTAGAAGTTTTGAAGCGGGGATGCTAGTTGTGAAGAAAATGCTCCCAAACGCACAACACCCGGGAGGCAAATTCATGCCAAATTATGAAGGCCCCTATGTGATTCAGAAGGTCTTATCCGGGGAGCTCTTATACTTGTAAACATGGATGGAGAAGAATTGGCAAGTCCAGTGAATTCGGATGCCGTGAAGAGATATTTTCCTTGAAATAAATTGAGCTTCGGAGCGGTTGATGAGCAGATATGAGTCACATGAAAATTTTGCATTTGCATGACATCTGCATACATGCATTTGCATACGTTTGTATTTTGTAGGTGGGTGGGAATCATGAAGAACTTTGCAGAGCAACCGGTCAAAACAGGGGAAGTTATCCGTTACTTTGGATCACGGATTTTGAATATCTTGGACTAATTGTTTCCTTTTGTTCTTTACGAGGAAACGAGAGTCGACACCCGAAAGAGGAGACAGGAGTCAACATCCGAAGGAGACAAGAAGAAATCACTTCGGGATTTGAAAATTTGAATATCTTGGACTGATTGTTTCCTTTTGTTTTTACAGGAGACAGGAGTCAACGTCCGAAGGAGACGAGAAGAAATCGCTTCGGAACTTAAAATTTTGAATACCTTGAACTGATTGTTTCCTTTTGTTTTTACGGGGGACGAAGCCAATATTTGAAGAAGACAGGTTTGAGATTCTCTTTCTTTACAAAGAATTTTCATACGCCGTCGTGCTTGAAATTGAAAAAACTTGGAATTATAGAGCCACAAGGCCCTTTCAAAGAAATATTCCTTACAAATTACAGAAACATCTTTTGAATATTATCTTTGATGAGAACATTTGGCAAACGATGAATTTTGACGAAAACGCCCGAGTTTCTATAAAAGGGCATGCTTTGAAAGCTTTTCAAAAGAATGATCCTTCAAATGAAAAGAGGCAAACTTTGTCCTTAAACACGTCCCCGACACACTTGAGTGATGAGTGAGAGTGATAGAGCGAAAGAGCTTAATTTTGGGACGTAGGGATCATTCGCGGTGATTACATGGATTTAAATGATGAAAGGCATTTCCATTTCAAAATTATCCATACACATTTGTATCCCTTGATAACCACTACGAGCCAAAAGGGAGAATTTTATGAATATAACCCTGTCAAGAACCACCCCACAATGGGGCATATTTGGAGGTTCATTGGATGATTCCTTGGAGAAAAGGTCGGGTAAGACTTTATTGTATCTTGACCTGCATCAATCTTTTTGTGATTAGCTTCAGGTGATTTCGGCAAAGACTTGGAACACCTCAAAGTGAAGAAAAGCATCTCATTTCTATATCCCAAACACTTACCCTTTGAAAAGCCAATTTGAGCCTTTGAATATTCATTTCTAAACCCTTGTTGGTGATCACCCCCCACACTGGGGCAAAGCAAAGGAATTACCAGCAATGAGTCAAAAAGCATGATCGGAAGAATTTTGATACTTGGTATCAAAAGAGCCGGTCAGTCGAAAATGATGAAGAATGAAAGGGCTAGAAAAAGCAAAGTGCCTGGTAAAAGCAAGGCCAAAGCCCATGAAAAGAGCATCCCGAAAAGGGGCAAATCCTAAAGAAAAATCATTAAGATGAAAAGAGGAAAATCCTCAAAATCAATTGGAAAAAGAATGATCGTGAATCTTCTGCAAAAGGCAAATGAAAGTTGGAGAAATGTCAAGGTGATCACCAAAGTTCACCCTCTTTTGAAAATATGGCCGTTCTTAAAGAGCCCACCTTAAACCAAGATACAACCTGTCACCAAAACTTTTCGATCTAAGAGGTGTTTCGGGTCGATGCAAGAAATCATACGAGAAGCTACCGCTTAAAGGGGTAAGTACAATCCTGTCTTATCATGACTTCGGGGTTCTTGACTTGTAGACCCGAAGAAACTATTGTTGATCAAAATTCATTTCTAAACTTCAAAATGAATATCCTTTGAAAAGCCTTTGACCTGGCCTGAATTACGGTCCCTTTTAAAATGCCTTCTACGATTAGTCGGATTGTATGAATCTCGAATGATCCCGAAACCTCGAGGTTAGGTTTCTGTGAGCAGATTTGAATTTTAAGAAAAGCCTTCCTAAATGGTGAGAAGCCCTCTTGGATGAAGGAAAATCCTTTTGAAAATTTTTTAAAACAACCTTTTTGAAGAACACTCGGGATGTGTCATTCAAAGTCCATCCTCGATGGAGATTTGAAATTGTGATTGGAGACATTTCCCTCACAAATACACTTTGAAAATTTGTCTAGAATTCTTGAATTTTTTCCAAGAACTTAAAGTTGTCATACTAATGATGTTTGATTGAACTTTCTGCGGGTTCCTGGTGACCCCAAATCCTCGGAAAAGTTGCATTTTAAGATTTGATTAACTTGGATTTTCTCGAGGTCTTTTGGAGTCCCCGGGTCCTCGAGATCCTGCGCTTATTTGAAAATTTGAAATAGGGTTTGAGCTCTGTAGGTACACTAGTCAACCTAGGTCCTCGGATGGCACCCTCTCGGACGGTTAGTAGCTGGAGAGACGAAAACCGATCTCGCTTATTTGAAAATTTGAAATAGGGTTTGAGCTGCGTAGGTACACTAGTCAACCTAGGTCCTCGGATGGCACCCTCTCGGACGGTTAGTAGCTGGAGAGACGAAAACCGATCTGCTTATTTGAAAATTTGAAATAGGGTTTGAGCTCGTAGGTACACTAGTCAACCTAGGTCCTCGGATGGCACCCTCTCGGACGGTTAGTAGCTGGAGAGACGAAAACCGATCTCGCTTATTTGAAAATTTGAAATAGGGTTTGAGCTCAGTAGGTACACTAGTCAACCTAGGTCCTCGAGATGGCACCCTCTCGGACGGTTAGTAGCTGGAGAGACGAAACCGATCTCGCTTATTTGAAAATTTGAAATAGGGTTTGAGTCTACGTAGGTACACTAGTCAACCTAGGTCCTCGGATGGCACCCTCTCGGACGGTTAGTAGCTGGAGAGACGAAAACCGATCTCGCTTATTTGAAAATTTGAAATAGGGTTTGAGCTCGTAGGTACACTAGTCAACCTAGGTCCTCGAGATGGCACCCTCTCGGACGGTTAGTAGCTGGAGAGACGAAAACCGATCTGCTTTTTAAGATGGTGAGTCCCGCATGGAGGATAGCCAATCTTTTTAAATAGGTGAAACCCCTTTGTTACAAGGGTGAACCTCCCCCTCGACGGTTAGTAAGTTGGAGAGACGAAAGCCGATCTGCTTTTTAGATGGTGAGTCCCCGCATGGAGGATAGCCAATCTTTTTAAATAGGTGAAACCCCTTTGTTACAAGGGTGAACCTCCCCCTCGAACGGTTAGTAGTTGGAGAGACGAAAGCCGATCTGCTTTTTAGATGGTGAGTCCCCGCATGGAGGATAGCCAATCTTTTTAAATAGGTGAAACCCCTTTGTTACAAGGGTGAACCTCCCCCTCGAACGGTTAGTAGGCTGGAGAGACGAAAGCCGATCCGCTTTTTAGATGGTGAGTCCCCGCATGGAGGATAGCCAATCTTTTTAAATAGGTGAAACCCCTTTGTTACAAGGGTGAACCTCCCTTTCGACACGGTGAGTAGTTGGAGAGACGAAAGCCGATCTGCCCCCTTTTTAAATGATGAATCCCTAGTGGATAGTCAAACCCATTTTAAATAGGTGAAACCCCTTTGTTACAAGGGTGAACCTCCCCTTTCGACGGTGAGTAATTTGGAGAGACGAAAGCCGATCTTGCCCCCTTTTTAAATGATGAATCCCTAGTGGATAGTCAAACCCATTTTAAATAGGTGAAACCCCTTTGTTACAAGGGTGAACCTCCCCCTCGGGACGGTTAGTAGGTTGGAGAGACGAAAGCCGCTTTTTTAGATGGTGAGTCCCCCATGGAGGATAGCCAACTCTTTTTAAATAGGTGAAACCCCTTTGTTACAAGGGTGAACCTCCCTTTCGTACGGTGAGTAGTTTGGAGAGACGAAAGCCGATCTCGCCCCCTTTTTAAATGATGAATCCCTAGTGGATAGTCAAACCCATTTTAAATAGGTGAAACCCCTTTGTTACAAGGGTGAACCTCCCCTTTCGAGACGGTGAGTAAGTTGGAGAGACGAAAGCCGATCTGCCCCCTTTTTAAATGATGAATCCCTAGTGGATAGTCAAACCCATTTTAAATAGGTGAAACCCCTTTGTTACAAGGGTGAACCTTCCTTCCAAATCTTCAAATCACCACTCGACACCGGACGGACGCCGACCATTGCAAAATCGCGCCAAACCGTCCACAAGTAATTCCATGCATTCAATTTTTCAACCTCGGATCAACAAATCTCAAACCATAGACGGGTGAGCTACAGGTAAGTCTCTCTCTCTTCTCATCTCTCTTTCACATGAAATGAGCATAAATTGGAAATAATTCCCCACGGAGTTAGAGCTTAAACCGCAAAGGTAAAGCAATTTGATGTCAAGACTTATTTTCTTTAGATTTTTCCCCAGCAGAGTCGACAAAAGATCCAGGTGTCACCTTGTCTTTGAAAGCAACCTCTAACCGAGATTACTTTCAAAGAGGGGCAGATGTTGACACCCGAATTTTTTAGTCAGTTTTCTTTAGTTTTATTTTCCAAAATTCATTAAAAATTCACAAAAAAATAAAAATTATAAATTCAACATTGGAAGCCTTGGCCAAGCATAAGGAACCAATTTGGAACAAAAAATAATTTTTCATATTTTTCGCATTTTTTTTAATATTTTCGGAAAATAGGAAAATACTTGAAAAATTCATAAAAAATACTTTTCGAGGTCGCAAAAATACAGAAAAATGTTCAATATTTTTGTTTTAATTCCCTTTTAATATTGACCTCAAGAAAAATCAAAAATTGAGTTTAATCTTAGGCGTTTCTTCACAATGCCTAAGGTTGAATTTGCATAAAAATACCAATTGAGTCTTTTTATTTGCAATTTTTGCACATTTGGAGTCTAGACATTCAATTGTGGTCCCTTTGAACTTCAATTTGGTCAATTGCACCCTCAATTGCACGAATTGCGTGAATTAGACAAGAATTCCCAAATTTTTTGCAATTAAGTCCCTCAACTTTACAATTTTTGAAATTACTTTCAATTGGGGAACTTTCTATACACAATTGGACTACCCCTAAGGTTTTTGAACATTATGAATCGATTGGGATAGGTCTCATGATCCAATTTGGTCGAATTGACGCTCAATTGAACATTTCCCCAATTTGGGATTTTAGAAAAATTTGGGGTTTTTGTGCAAATTGATAAGAAATTTTGGGCAAAATCACATTTTTATGTAGAATTCAGGCCCCTAAGTCCAATTTTGAAGTTTAATTGCAAAAATCCTCACTCAATTTCAATTAATTTTGAAAATTCTACGTGATTTACTGTCCGAACCGGTTCGGACCGGTCGGATCGGTTGGTCGGACCGGCTGAACCGGTCCGGGACTGATATCATCTCCTTCACCGAGCTTGTGCATTTTGCGGGTTTGCGAGCTGGATTTCAATGGACAAATTGGAGGTCAATATGACCATAATTGAATCAATTAACTTGGGGCTTTTGATCCTCGGGTCTAGGGCTGTCGATTGCCACCGGCGGCACGGCCAATGGCCGCCGGAGCACGGCGAAATCGCCGGTCAAAGGTGGCGGTATCCGAAAGTCAACAAATCCCCAAACCGTGTCAAATCTATGCTCGTTTGTGGCAAATTGGAGGACTAACGGACGGGGACGGAATCCTAAGCGATTCCGTCACCGTCCGGCTGCCATTTGGCACGTGTTGCCACGTGCGAAGCATCACCGACTCAAGCACCGGACGCGCGCAAATTCAAATCCGAGTATAAAAGGAACAAGAAGATTCCGGACTAGAGAGAGGCTCATTGGTGCTCGTCCAAGAACCGAATAGAGAGAGAAAGCGAGAGAGTTAGAGAGAGACGCTCTCGGGCGACGTCTTCGCCGGAGTTCAACTCGTAACCGCACGACTTCAGCCCGGCGAATCCAGGCCAAATCGGCGCGGCGGATCATCACCGGAACTCCCTCCAAGCTCGGGCGAGTTGATCGCACCAGCTCGGTCCGCTTGAATCGTCCAAATCGGGTGAGTCGAACTTCCTCTCTCATCACTTGTGCATCAATGGCATCACACGGTTTCGAGCACGATCCTTGAAATTATTTTGTGCGTTTTTGTTACGGAACCTTACTAATCATGTTCGCATATCTTCTTTGCATCGATCTTACCCGAAATACATGAGTCGAGCCTCCCATATCCCTCGGTCCGGCCGAACACCGGCCGAGCTTTTCTAGCCTTTCCGAACTCGATGCGAGTTCGAGGTAAGCCTTCTCGACCTCCCGTGATGTGATTTTGTGAAGGAATTGGTCTATCTTGCTCTATATTGCTCGATCGAAGTCTGCAATGTCGCGACTGTGCATAGTCCGGTTCTCGAGATTTAGTTAATGATTTCATTTGATTTTGATATATGTGAAACTGGAGGTCTAGATGAGTCGATAGGAGTTGGTTTCGTGAGATTTGGTCGGAGATTCACCGTTGGATCGTCGCCGGAAGCTTCCGGCCGTCCATTCCGTCATAGTCGCGAGGTTGAAGACGGCGATGTGGCTCGGTCAAAGTAGTCAACGTCCACGTGTCGAATCCCCATTGGTCCACCCCGGATCCGAGTCGGCTCGGCCGTTGGCGCGAGCGAGCCGACTCGGACGCGATCCGACGGCTAGGATAATTCGCCTAGTTTGATTTATGACCGTCGGATCGTTATTTTGTATTTTCGGATATTAGGTGTATTAGTTAGAAAATAAAAGAAATCAAAAACGTTGCCGTTTAGCTTAGGAATGAACGGCGTCGTTCTATGCATTTGAAGGTTGAACGGTTCAGATTTAGTCTAGAATAGATCCCGGCCGTTCGAGTTTTTAGTTGATGCGGCGTCGTTTTATAGCTAGGTGGAGCGACGGCTAGGATTAGTTTGAGAATCAATCGTGGCCGTCTATCAAATGTGCGATGCGATGTCGTTTTGATTAGTGATGAGTTAACGGTTGAGATCGAGTCATAGGATTTAATCGTAGCCGTTCGTCCATTTTTGACCGATGCGGCGTCGTTTTAGGGACATAGCCAAACACGTCGTCGTTTTGATCTTGGGCACACCGACGGCCGAGATTGATCCAGGAGTTGATCTCAGCCGTCCGTTCTATTTTAGTATATTCGAATATTAGGAATAGATATTAGAAAATCGAAAATAAATAGAAAATGCATATGCGGTGTCGTTTTGGTGTTGTAGGCGGGTTTGTGAGCGGTCGGACCGGGTTGACCGGTCGTTGACCGGGTTGACCCGGTCCGGTTTAATAATAAAAAAATAATAAAAAATAAAAAGAAAATTTCCAAAAATCCAAAAAAATTGTAAAAATACTTAGAAAATTCATAAAAATTCTCAGATTTTCATAAAAAATTTTCTAAAATTTGTAGATCGATTCGGGACTCATAAAGTCTGGATCGAAAATTTTTGAGACTTCGAGGGTCGATTAATTTCGATCCGGAAAATTCCCAATATTTTTGAAAAATAAATAAAAATTCAAAAAAATAGAAAAAAATTAGAAAAATTCAAGAAAATCACAAAAAATGAGAAATGACCACATTCAACTGGCCAAATCGAAATTTTGTGATTTTCAGTCCCAAACCCCAAAAAATGACCATTCTACCCTTCCGGGCCTTCGCCCCAAATTTTTACCAAATCACCCCGATACCCAAAATTGATTTTTTGTGGGCCGATAGGGCCATTTTAGACATATTGAACTTTGATTGATTGATTTGATCGATTGTAATGATTTTGATTGTGCATTAATTCCTCCGATTGTGATTGATTAGGATAGAAAAATTCCCATCCGTATGAATACTTAGATTTTCTTTTAGGACCTACCTCATCTGATATCGCATCTCGCATGAAATCTTAGGTTAGAAAAAAAAAAAAAACAATCAACATCGGTAACCGAAAGGGCGTCAAATATGAAACTTGGCGTAACCAAATCCCCGGACCCAAAATCTCTGGTTTTCGCGGAACCGAACGGTTTCTCCCGACCGCTCGGTAAGGTTTTCCGATCGTACCTTCCAATAAATCGATCGGTGGCGACTCCAAATTGCATGTACATCTCGCACATGCCACCCGACCACACAAGGTCAATTTCGATATTTGAAAAATTTTACCCGACATCGCGATTCGAGTAATGGGTCTTGGGAGAGACTCGCGATTCCCTACACACATATATATATGCCTATAAAAGGAGGGGATCGGCTCGTTAGCCCTATTCCACCCCCGGGAAATGAGGGAATTTCCGGGAGGGTCGCGACACACCTAGAGTAGAATTTTCATAAAAAATACCAATTGAGTCTTTTTATATGCAATTCTTGCACATTTTAGGTCTTGACATTCAATCGCAGTCCCTTTGAGCTTCAATTTGATCAATTACGCCCTCAATTGCGCGAATTACACAAATTACATGGAAATTCTCAAAAATTTTGCAATTAAGTCCCTCGATTTTGCAATTTTTGAAATTAATTTCAATTGAGGAACTTTCTATGCAAAATTGAACCATCCCTAGGGTTTTGACACATTCTGAATCGATTGGGATGGGTCTCATAGTCTGATTCTATCAAATTGACGTCCAATTGAAGTTTTCCCCATTTTGGGCAAATAGAAAAATTTGGGGTTTTTGTGCAAATTGATATAAAATTTTGGGCAAAACCACATTTCTAGGTAATATCTAAGCCCCTGAATCCAATTTTGAAGTTTAATTGCAAGAATTCCTAGTCAATTTGGATTAATTTTGAAAATTGTGCAAGAATTCTTGCTGGCCGGTTTCGGCCCGGTCGACGGGGTCGGACCCGGTCGAACCGGTCCAGAACAGTACTTCATCTTCCCCAAATGAGAGGCACGATTTGCAGACTTGAGGGTCGAATTTCAACAACCAAATTGAGGTTCAATTCAGCCATAATCGGTCTAATTCATGTGGGGGTTTTGTGGTGCGGGTTAAGCCGCGCCGATTGAGACCAACGGCGTGACCAACGCTCGCCGGAGGAGCTCCGGCGAGCCAGCCAAAGCTCCGGCCAAACGAGAAAGTCAACCTTCGCGGAATTGGCCAAATTGAAGCTCAATTCGCGTACGCCGGAGTGTCAAACGGACTTGGACGGAACACTGTTCCGTCCCCGTCACCGTCCAGCTCACTTCGCACGCGTGGGCACGTGCGAAGTGAGTCGGCGAAGCTTTGCCCGGACGCGCCTTTTTTTGAAAAACTCACTATAAAAACCCGAGGAGGATTCTAGAACGAAGAGGCTCATTTTGGCTCGCACAGCAATAGAATAGAGAGAGAAAGAGAGAAAAGAAGAGAGAAAGGCTCTCGCGAGTGTCGTCGCCGCTTCGCCGGAGTTCGATTGTGAGAACTTCGTCCGCGAAATCTAGAACAAATCGAGACGTCGGACCACCTCCAGAAGCTCGCGGGTGCTTCCAGAAGAAGATCGCAGCGGCTTAATTGGCTCCAGATCCTCGAAATTGGTGAGTTGATCTCCTAAGCTTCATTCTGTGCTTCCATGGCATCGCGAGTACACGAACATGATTGATGCAATTGATGTGTGCGTTTTGATCTTTGAACGTCGCCGACCACTTCCGCATATCCATCTTGCTTCGATTTTGCATAAACACTTCCAATCGAGTCCGCGAAATCCAACCTCCATCGCCATTTCCTGTCGAAGCCTGTCTAGGAGATCCTAGACCAAACCAAGTCAATCGGACCCGTAGGTAAGGTTTCTAAACCTCATTCGAGCTGATCCCGTGAGTGAATTTAGTAGTTATGCTCTAAATCGTATGATTGAGTTATGCAATGTCGCGACTGTGCTTCGTCTAATATTCGCGATTTCGTGGATGAAATGCTGTGATTTTAGGATATGTTGATCCGTGAAGAGAGACGAGTAGGTTAGATTTGGTTTGGCGTTATTCCGGCGAGATCTCGCCGTTGGATCTCGCCGGAACGTTTCTGGCCGTCCGTTTGGGCGTCGTCGCGAGGTAGGAGATGAAGGTGACATGGCGGTCAACGGGTCAAACGTCCTAGGTGGCATTCGGTGGTTGGTCCAAGTCATCGCCGACTCGGCCTAGTCGTTGGCGCGAATAGGTTGAGTCGCCCATGATCCGACGGCTAGGAAAAATTAGTAGATTTGATTTAGAACCGTAGATTTGATTTTTGGTATTTTTGGTATTTTAATATATTAGATAGAAAATAGAAACTAGGAAACGGCGCCGTTTTGCCTAGGTTAGGCGTCGTCGTTTTAGTCTTAGAATGAACGGACGGCCCGGATTGAGCCTAGGTTAGATCGTAGCCGTTCAAAGTTTTAAATGAAGTGACGTCGTTTCACACAATAAGGGATAAAGTGTCGTCGTTTAGCCTTTAGATAGAATAGACGGCCCCGATCGAGCTTAGTCTTAATCCCGACCGTTCAAGACACTAGATGATGCAGCGTCGTTTTGGTTCAAACGAGTTGATGGCTCAGATTGAGCCTCGGCTTTTAATCTTGGCCGTTCGTCCGTTTAACGGTTATAGGCGACGTCGTTTCACTAGGAGACCAAAGGCGACGTCGTTTCACCTAGGCGAGGATCGACGGCTGAGATTGATTCGCAGATTGATCTCGGCCGTTGTTGACACCTCGAATTTTTAATCGTTTTCTTTAGTTTTATTTTCCAAAATTCATTAAAAATTCACAAAAAATTAAAAAATTATAAAATCAACATTGGAAGCCTTGGCCAAGCATAAGGAACCAATTTG
This sequence comes from Rhodamnia argentea, assembly GCF_020921035.1. Lineage (NCBI taxonomy): Eukaryota > Viridiplantae > Streptophyta > Magnoliopsida > Myrtales > Myrtaceae > Rhodamnia > Rhodamnia argentea. The sequence continues at coordinate 11,475,131 of NC_063158.1, forward strand.
GAACAAAAAATAATTTTTCATGTTTTTCGCTTTTTTTTAATATTTTCGAAAATAGGAAAATACTTGAAAAATTCATAAAAAATACTTTTCGAGATCGCAAAAATACAGAAAAATGTTCAATATTTTTCTTTTAATTCCTTTTTCATATTGACCTCAAGAAAAATCAAAAATTGAGTTCAATTTTAGGTGTTTCTTCATAATGCCTAAGGTTGAATTTGCATAAAAAATACCAATTGAGTCTTTTTATTTGCAAATTTTGCACATTTTAGGTCTAGACATTCAATTGCAGTCCCTTTAAACTTCAATTTGATCAATTGCACCCTCAATTGCACCAATTGCACGAATTAGGCCAAATCCCCAAATTATTTGCAATTTAGTCCCTCAATCGGCCAATTTTCGAAATTACTTTTAATTAAGGGACTATCTTGGTAAAATTGAACTGTTACCCTATATTTTCATACATTTCAAATTGATTGGCATAGGTCTCATGGTCCAATTTTATCAAATTGACACTCAATTGAACATTTCCCTAATTTGGGCATTTATGAAAATTTGGGGTTTTTGTTGAAATTGATGGGAAATTTTGGGCAAAAATACATTTCTAGATAGAATTCAAGCCCCTGAATCCAATTTTGAAATTTAATTGCAAAAATTCCCACTAAATTTCATTTAATTTTGAAAATTCACAAAGTTCATCGTCTGAATCCAGGTTCGGACCGGTCGCTCGATCACGGTCGGACCGGTCGAACCGGTCCGGAATGATATCATCTTCCCCAAATCAACCCCGCGAGTTGCAGCTTTGAACAGTGAGATTCAACGGCCAAATTGAGGGTTAATTCGCGTGTAATTGATGCAATTGACTTGGGGCTTTTGTTGTGCGGGTCGAGAGGAGTTGATTGCCACCGGCGGCGCGATCAATGGCCGCCGGAGCACGGGGAAATCGCCGGTCAAAGGCTCGGCGTGCGCAAAAGTCAACATATTGCAATTCATGAACAATTCGCGCCTATTTGTGCTCCCCCGAGTACCAAACGAACATCTAACGGACTTGGACGGAATCTTAACGATTCCGTCACCGTCCGGTGACCGTAAAACGCGTGATTGGCACGTGGGAGTCTCGGCCAACTCATTCGTATACGCGCGCGTTTTTGAAAACCAAGTATAAAAGCTGAGGAAGGTTCTCAATCCAAGGGGGTTGATTCGTGCTCGCCAAGTATCAAAATAGAGAGAGAGAGAGAAAAGCGAGAGAGAGACGCTCTCGGGCGAGGTCTTCGCCGGAGCCCGGACCGAACCTGTGACTCTTCGGCCCAACCAATCCAGGTCGAATCGGCGCGGCGGATCATCACCGGAACTTCCTCCGAGCTAGGACGAGTTGATCGCACCAGCTCAATCAGCCGGAGACGTCCTAAATCGGTGAGTCGACTTCTCAAGCTTCGTACGGCACGGTCATGGCATCTCATTGTCCCGAGCATGATTTCTTCAATTAATGTGGGCGTTTTCGTCCTCGTACATCACTAACCTTGCTCGCACCTTCCTTCCGCATCGATCTCGCCCGAAAACCTGAGTCGAACCTCAAATCTATTGCGATCCGGCCGGACTTTGGCCATACGAATCCATCAACTGCAGGTTCAATCTGAACCCGAGGTAAGTGTTCTGAACTCACTCTGAGTGTGTCTGAAGCTCTAATTCGATAGTTATGCTCGATAATACTTGATTGAAGCTTGAGATGCCGTGATTGTATATGGTTTATTTCTCACGATTTAGCCGTGGAAATGGTTTGATTCTTTGATATGTTGATATAGAGATTAGATCGAGTCGATCGGCGGTGGTTTTGCGCCGATCCGGCGAGATCTCACCGTTGGATCTCGCCGGAAGTTTTCTGGCCGTCCGTTTAGGCGTCGTCGAGAGGTAAGAGACGAAGATGACGTGGCGTAGTCAATAGGTCAAAGTCCGACGTGTCGCGCTGTGGTTGGTCCATCTTGTCGGCGACTCGGCTTTGACGACGCGCGAATAAGCCGAGTCGACCTTGATCCGACGGCCGGGATTATTAGATGAGTTTGATTTGGGGCCGTCGGATCTGATTTTTGTATTTTAGATATTAGATATATTAGACGGAAAATAAGAAAAATCGAAACGGTGCCGTTTAGGGTATAGGTGAATACGTCGTCGTTTTGAGCGTAAGGGGGTAAACGGTCGGGATTAAGTCTAGGTTAGATCATGGCCGTCCATTCAATTAATGGATGCGGCGTCGTTCGGAGGATAATATCAAATGCGTCGTCGTTTTGGCTTTAGATAGAATGGACGGCCCGGATCGAGTTTAGTTTCAATCGTGGCCGTTGATACATTCAAATGATACGGTGTCGTTTTAGCCTAAGCGAGTCGACCAGTGGGATCGTGTCTCGAGTGTGTAATCGTGGCCGTTCATCTATTGCTAGATGCGACGTCGTTTTACGGTAATAGGCCGAAGTGCCGTCGTTTCATTTAGGCGTGGATCGACGGCTGAGATTGATCCAGGGAATTGATCTCGGCCGTCCATCATTTTTGTTATATTCGAATATAGGAAAATAGTTTAGAAAATTACAAAAATAATAGAATAATAGCATACGGCACCGTTTTAGGCGTAGATTGGGTCGTGTTCGGTCTGGACTGGGTTGACCGGTCGTTGACCGGGCTGACCCGGTCCGGTTTAATAATAAAAAAATAAATAAAAATTTTCCAAAAATTCAAAAAATTGCAAAAATACTTAGAAAATTCATAAAAATTCCCGGATTTTCACAAAAATTTCTAAAAATTTCTAGATCGATTCGGGACTCATAAAGTCCGGATCGAAAATTTTTGAGACTACGAGGGTTGATTAATTTCGATCCGGAAAATTCCCAATATTTTTGAAAAAATAAATAAAAATTCAAAAAAATAGAAAAAATTAGAAAAATTCAAGAAAATCACAAAAAATGAGAAATGACCACATTCAAGCGGCCAAATCGAAATTTTGTGATTTTCGGGTCCCAAACCCCAAAAATGACCATTCTACCCTTGGGCCATCCGCCCCAAATTTTTACCAAATCACCCCGATACCCAAAATTGATATTTGTGTGGGCCGATAGGGCCATTTTAGACATATTGAACCTTGATTGATTGATTTGATCGATTGTAATGATTTTGATTGTGCATTATTTTTTTGTGATTGTGATTGATTAGGATAGAAAAATCCCATCTGCATGAATACTCAGATTTTTAGGACCTACCTCATCTGATATCGCATCTGCATGAAATCTTAGGTTAGAAAAACAATCAACATCGGTAACCGAAAGGGCGTCAAATATGAAACTTGGCGTAACCAAATCCCGGACCCAAAATCTACGGTTTCGCGGAACCGAACGGTTTCTCCCGACCGCTCGGTAAGGTTTTCCGATCGTACCTTCCAATAAATCGATCGGTGGCGACTCCAAATTGCATGTACATCTCGCACATGCCACCCGACCACACAAGGTCAATTTCGATATTTGAAAAATTTTACCCGACATCGCGATTCGAGTAATGGGTCTTGGGAGAGACTCGCGATCCCCCCATACATATGTCTAAAAAAGGAGGGGATCGGCTCGTTAGCCCTATTCCACCCCCGGGAAGGAAATTTCCGGGAGGGTCGCGACAACCATCCATTCATTTTCGTATATACAGAATATTAGAAAATCAAAAAGAAGCATGTACATCTCGCACATGCCACCCGACCACACAAGGTCAATTTCGATATTTGAAAAATTTTACCCGACATCGCGATTCGAGTAATGGGTCTTGGGAGAGACTCGCGATCCCCCCCATACATATGTCTAAAAAAGGAGGGGATCGGCTCGTTAGCCCTATTCCACCCCCGGGAAGGAAATTTCCGGGAGGGTCGCGGTTGCCATCCATTCATTTTCGTATATACAGAATATTAGAAAATCAAAAAGAAATTTGGAAAATACGTATACGGTGTCATTTTAGTGTCGTGGGCGGGTCTGAGTGCGGTCGGACCGGGTTGACCGGTCGTTGGCCGGGTTGACCGGTCCGGCCTATTAATAAAAAATAATAAAAATAATAAAAAGAAATTTCCAAAAATTCAAAAAAAATTGCAAAAAATACTTAGAAAATTTAGAAAAATTCCCGGATTTTCATAAAAAATTTCTAAAAATTTGTAGATCGATTCGGGACTCATAAAGTCTGGATCAAGAATTTCGAGACTTCGAGGGTCGACCTGTGTCAATCCGGAAAATTTCCAATATTTTTAAAAAATAAATAAATAAAAATTCCAAAAAATAAAAAAATTAAAAAAATTCAAGAAAATCACAAAAAAATGGGAAATGGCCACATTCAACTGGCCCGACCCTAATTTTGTGATTTTTGGGTCCCGAACCTCAAAAATGACTATTCTACCCTTCCGGGCCTTTCGCCCCAAATTTTCGCCAAATCACCCCGAAACCTAAATTTGATTTTTGTGTGGGCCGATAGGGCCATTTTAGACATATCAAACCTTGATTGATTGATTTGATTGCTTGTAATGATTTTGATTGCGCATTAAATTTCTTGATTGTGATTGATTAGGATAGTAAAATTCCCATCCGCATGAAAACTTAGAATTGCTAGAACCTACCTCACCCGATATCGCATCCGCATGAATTCCTAGGTTAGAAAAACACTCAATATCGGTAACCGAAAGGGCGTCAATTTGAAATTTGGCGTAACCAAGTCCCCGGACCCAATAATCTCCGGTTTTCGCGGAACCGAACGGTTTCTCCCGACCGCTCGGTAAGGTTTTCCGATCGTACCTTCCAATAAATCGATCGGTGGCGACTCCAAAATTGCATGTACACCTTGCACATGCCACCCGACCACACAAGGTCAATTTTGATATTTGATAAATTCTACTCGACATCGCGATTCGAGTGATGGGTCTTGGGAGAGACCCGCGATCCTTAAAAAATACCCCGCCGACAACCGGGGATCCTATAAAATTTATAAAAGAGGAGGATCGGCTCGTTAACCTCTTCGCCGGACGGACGGACGGAGGGTCGCGACAAAAAACAGGTGCCCGATAAACACGAGGACTCGTAGCAAGACGCGCCAACCGAGAATGGAGCAAGAAGAACTCGCACATCGTGTGGGTAACTTGGAGAACCAAATGAATATGATCGCCACAATGGTGGCAGAAATGAAGGTGATGCTAATCGCTAGTCAGGGGAGATACCCCGTCGATCCGAACTCCCAAGCCCCTCCGAGCTCATCGGATGGTATAGGTGCTAACCCGACTCCCGCCGTGAATCCTTCTCCAAATCCGAAGCGACCGCCTAAAGATCCTCCGGTTGTGATTGACTTGGAAAAGAAAGAAAAACAGGCCCTCAAAATGGAGGAAGAAATCAAAAGACTCGCCAAGATCGAGGAATGCTTGGCTAGCCAGGGATACGAACTCTCCCGGTTTGATAAAGTCACGCCATTTGAGAAGATTGAGGTTCCCGCTGATTATAAGGAGCCTAACTTTGTGAGGAAGTATAATGGGACCGGGTGTCCCAAGGCGCATCTAAAGTACTATCTGCGCCGCATGTCCCAATTCTCGGATAATATCCCTCCGTTAGTCAACACCTTCCAAGAAAGCCTATCTGGGGCAGCCTTGGCTTGGTTCATCGATTTGGAACTTGAAAGGCTCGGCGACCGGGACAAATTGGTTGATGAATTTCTCCGTCAGTACAAGTTTAACACTCCGACGACCCTTACTAGGGAAGACCTTTTGAGAACCATAAAGGGGAAGAATGAGGCTGTTCGCGCCTACACTCAAAGGTGGAGAGCTTTGGCCGTGCAAGTGAAACCACTTGTTCTCGAAGAAGAACCGATAGACCTCTTCCTCAAGGCATTGCCCTTTGAGTATTTTGAAAAATTGAACACCTCTGGATGTCAAATGTTCGTATACTTGATTAAAGTGGCGGAACGCCGTGAATGGGCATTGTAGGAGAAGAAGATACCCGAGTCATCCTTTAAGCGCCAATACCCTTTGAGAAGGGGTAATAGGGAGCAAAGCGGCGATGTGGCATTTGTCCCTAATCCACCAAAACCTAAAAAATTTTCACCCTCTACTCCTACCCAGGGAGCGTCGTTACGGACCGCCTCTAAACCGCCAGAACCAAGAACAAGGAACCAACTTGTCTTTACCCCACTACCTCAACCTTTGTCCAAATTACTGCCCATGTTAATGGAAAACCGATTGGTCGCAAAAGTACCTCCTAGAGCTAATCCTCCAAGGTTCGTTGGGTTTGATGAGACTCGGACTTGTGTGTACCATATGGGAGAAAGGGGGCACAATGTAGATAATCGTATTGCTCTCAAGTATAAGGTGCAAGCTTTGATCGATGGCAAGGTCCTAGAGTTTGATAGGATTGAACCAAATGTGCAAATGAATCCATTACCGGAACATCGCGAAGTGAACGCGATATTTTAGGGTGAAGATGAAGAAACTCTAGAATTCATAATGAATGTGGATAAAATACTAGACATCCTGGCCCTGGCTGCACAATACCCTAAAGGAGGGAGTATTATCCGGGAGCAAAAGGAGGCATGTTTGAAGCGACTAATTGATTTAGGCGTTATCGGAAGAATGGAAGACGTTGCTTTTAAAGGGACTTATGTGACCATAGACATGACGGCAGAAGAATTTATGATGAGAGCCACGAGAGGAAAGACCTGGAGAGTTCCTTTAGGATACTTGATGAACCTCTGAGATGTTGAAGAAATCGAAGAACCAGACGAGTATGAAGTCCGCCTTGAAAAAGCTCACCGAGGCGATAAGAGGTTCATGCAGAAGGCTCTAGAAAGAGGCGAGATAGTTGACAATCTCGAAGAAGATAGCGGCGGTTACAACTTTAAAGTCCCGTATTCGGCACCGCCGAGCTATTTCATTAATTCTGGAGATATAGTGCCCGACGGTTGGGGTGGCATGGATGACCCCGAAAGTGAAGAATTCGTGGGAATGATTAATGAAGCCAAGAATCAAGAGGCTCCTCGGAATGAACAAAAGAATCAAGAGTCCGACATGCGACTTTCTAATCTTGAAACTCACATACGTCATTTGACGAATATGGTGGCAGAGTTGTCACAATCGGTGGTCAAAAGCAATACCACGATGGTAGAGGAGAATATGTAGATTCCGGAAATACGGCGAGCTATGGAAACACAAAATCAAAGGATCGTTCGCTTGCAAGAACAAGGCAGCGACATTTCGAAGAAAGTAGATGAGTTGAAAGATTTGATTATGCCGGTCACCCAAGCTAGAAACATTCCGCCACAAGGCGTGAACCCAAAAGTGACTTTCCGCATGAAGTATGACGGTACTAGGTGTTCCCCGGCGCATGTCTCATACTATCTCCGCCGGATGGTTGGCCATCATGAAGATGATGAAACGTTAATTTGGAATTTTAAGCATAGTTGATGTGTCCTGCACTGGCATGGTTCCAATCGATTGATCTGGATTGGGTCCCAAACCGGGAAGAACCGTCAGAGCACTTTGTGAGACGTTTTGAAGTTGGAATTAGGGGATACTTCACCAAGGTTAATCTGTTGAACATCAGAAAAGGAGAAGATGAGAGTTTTGAACTCTTCGCTAGAAGATGGAAAAAGCATGCCATGATAGTGCAACCGCCACTATCAGAAAGAGAAATGTTGAAGTTCGTGCTCAAGTCACTGCCGGCGGAGTATTTTGAGTGCATGTACGCGTATGCGTATTCTTCCTTTCAACATCCGGTGGATATCGGCATGAGAATTGAGGGCATTATCCCGAGGGTCAGAAGGGAAAGGCAAAGGCGTTTTGATGAAGAAAATATCGCTAATGTAACGGTGGCAATGCCATGTCCCGAATATAATCCCGATGACATCCATGAAGATGAGATGATTGGGATGATAGATCTACCGATCTGCTTTGTGATTGATCCGAACAAAGTGGATAATTGGGAAGCGTCCACTTTAGAAAAGCTGCCGGCAATAGACTCATCCTGTGAAGGCTTGAAGAGTCGGGATGATGGAATTAAACCAAGAAAGATTAAATTGCCACCCATAGAGGAATATAGCTCAAAAGCGGTACATTGGGATTATGGGACCGATGAAATTGATGCCGTGATGAGGTCTGGGAGGTGTTATCCTCTGAGGGAAGCAAAATTCGAAAAGAAAACACCAACCGCAGAAGAGGTTGAAAAGCTGCAATCCGTTGTGAGAACTAGCGAATACGAAGTCGTAAACCAACTTCGGAAAATGCCGGCGCAGATCTCTTTGCTAGACCTCTTCAAGAATTCAAAGAAACATAAAAATGCCCTCCCGAAGGTGCTAGATGAAGTTCATGTTCCGTATACCATTAACGAAGTTCAGTTAGGAGACTTTGTAGGTGTTATCCTTTTGAAGGACCAGATCTCTTTCTCGGACGAAGATTTCCCGAGGGAAGGGTGTGTGCACAATAAGACCCTTTTATATCGCCGTAAGGTGCCCCGGAAAGGAGGTACCTCATATCCTAATTGACAACGGCTCGGCTTTTAATCTTTGCCCTCTAAGCACTCTAAGAAGCTTGGGGATAAACGAAAATTTCGTCAAGACATCCACGGCGACTATCCGGTCATTTGACGGAGTCTCCAAGAATGTAGTGGGAGAAATTGAACCGGACGTCTCCATTGGACCGGTAGCCTTCTCCATACCGTTCCAAGTGCTGGATATTCCTAGTGCCTTCACCTTGTTTCTTGGAAGACCGTGGATCCATGTTTTCGGAGCGGTACCTTCTTCCCTCCATCAAAAAGTAAAATTTGTGGTCAGAGGCCAGCTAATCACTATCCACCGTGAAACAGGACATCGTGCTTCGTTAAAAGGAATGGTTCCATACATTGAACCTTCAAAGGAGGATGAACCGAGCTACCATACTTTTGACATCGTATTTGTCATGCACGGACCATCCGATACAAAAATAGCTACTCCGAAATTGTCAAAGCCTGCAACTATGGTAGGAAAAATACTCCTTACTAACGATTTTATTCCCGGCACTAGACTAGGAAAATATGGCCGGGGGATCCGTAACCCCTTGAATCTTGATTCGAATGACCATAAAGTTGGTCTAAGATATGAGGGGATGATGAAGTATGATACAGGTCGAGGTCGAGGTCGAAACAAGTGTTACGGAGACCAAGGACGCCGTGGACACCGAGGTGGTCGCTTTATCGGCACTAATGCGTGGAAAGCTAGAGGGAAGATGTTTGAAAATCCCTTATTCGAAGTGTTCTCCAAAGGAGGAAAGTGGTTGGAAGACAAAGATATTTCTGAAGATATAGAGCCAGCACTGTTCAACTCATTTCTGGATAATCGGGTGAACGTGATCATTGAGTGGCTCGATGACGACTTCCCCACCCCCGAGTAAAAGGCTCTTTCCGAACTTTACCTTTTAATGCATTTTGATTACTGCATTTGTTTCTAAAGCTCTTCGTTGTTTCTTCTTTTAAGCACCCCGTGGATCTCGTTTTGTGATTCAAGAAGTGCAGTATTGTATTGCTATTAGTTGCATCCATCAATAAAAGTCATCTCCAGCTTTATTAAAGATATATGGAATAACGGATTGGTCCAATGATGATAATTGTCCTGACCATATAACTTGAGGCCCGATCCACCATATGATCCCGAATTTTAAAGTGGCACTTTGAGAACCAGGATGTCCAAAAGATCAAGGACTAGTTCTCCTTCTTATTCTTTTCTTTCAAAAAAGGAATTCAAAAATGTTTTTGTCGAAACAGGTCATGCATTTTCTGATTTTATCATTTTCTGCATACTAACCATTCTTGATACATTTCGGGCATGTCATCCCACCCATACATAATAGGTTAATATGTAACTCGGATCGGCTCGATGATTATTCGTGTGAGATTGATGAAGAAGAGGCTAATGTAAGTGACATCAAGAGGGAATGGGATTGTTTTGAAGAATCTAAGCCTCCTATTTCCAAAGAACCCATTGTTATCAATCTGGGGGACTCAGTTTGTGTTAAAGAGGTGAAAATAGGGGGACATGTATCTGCAGCTGATATTTCAAGAATGACAGCATTACTCAAAGAATATCAAGATATTTTCGCATGGTCATTTGCTGACATGCCGGGGTTAGACCGTGAAATAGTGGAACATGCCTTGCCCACAAATCCTGCATGCACACCAGTTAACCAACCATGCGGAAGAATGAACCCCGAGCTAGCAGATAAGATCAAAGAAGAAGTGATGAAGCTTTTCAAAGTATGGTTCATTGAGGCAGTCCCATACGCCGATTGGGTGGCCAACATCGTACCGGTTAAGAAAAGGATGGGAGAATCCGAATATGCGTAGATTACCGGGATCTAAATAAAGCCGATCCTAAAGATGATTTCCCCTTGCCGCACATTGACGTGCTCATTGATAGCACCGCGGGCTTTGAATTATTCTCCTTCATGGATGGCTTTTCGAGGTATAACCGGATCATGTTGAAAGAGGAAGACAAAATCAAGACTTCATTCGTCACCCAATGGGGAATATTCTGCTATAAAGTCATGCCCTTTGGATTGAAAAATGCAGGGGCAACATATTAAAGGGCTATGGTGACCCTCTTTCACAACATGATACACAAAGAGGTGGAAGTCTATGTAGATGATATGATCGCCAAATCTAAACCTGGAGAAGATCACGTTCAGGTGCTAAGAAAGTTATTTGATCGGTTGAGGAAGTATAAACTCAAGCTGAACCCCGCAAAATGCGTATTCGGCGCCGGATCTAGAAAACCGCTCGGATTTGTTATAAGCGGTTGTGGTATCGAAATCGACCCCTCCAAGATCAAAGCCATATGGGAAATAGGGACTCCTTCCACCGTTAAAGAAGTAAGGGGTCTACTTGGAAGGCTCAATTACATATCCAGATTCATATCGCAATTGTCAGAAACGCTGAAACCCTTCTTCAAACTTTTAAAGAAAGGCGCAAAAGTGAAATGGGATTCGGAATGTCAACAAGTATTCGAGAAGATCAAGGAATATTTGGTACAACCTCCAGTATTGGTACCTCCTATCCCTAACATTCCTTTGACGTTATATTTGAGAGTTCATGATGACTCCTTGGGAGCTCTACTTGCCCAAACTACCCCCAAGGATTGAAAGAAAAGAGCTATCTACTATCTGAGCAAAAAGTTCACCACGTCCGAAGCAAAATATTCATCGGTGGAAAGAACTTGTGTAGCTTTGGTTTGGGTCCTTCATAAACCGAGGCAATATACCCCGCACTATCATATCCAATTAGTCACTGAAAATGACCCTATCAAGTATCTTTTGGAAAAACCAGCTTTATTGGGAAAGATGGCCAAGTGGCAAGTACTCCTTCCAGAATTCGATATCAAAACCTCTCCCCAAAAATCTGTCAAGGGAAGAGCGATCGCGGACATATTGGCCGAAAATCCTCCTAAGGATATTTCGGAGCAAAATGAGGGAGGCTAAATCTTGAATGTATCTGAAGACAAATGGACAATGTACTTTGATGGCGCTGTAAATCTCGTTGGATCAAGTACGGGCGCAGTCTTAATATCCCCCGAAGATCAGCATTATCCCGTTTTGGCCAAGTTGGTGTTCCTGTGCACCAACAATATTTATGAATATGAGGCTTGTATCCTCGGATTACAATTGGCTATCTCATTGAAAGTGAAGAAGCTGCTGGTGTATGGAGATTCCATGCTCATCATCCTACAAACCCAAGGAGAATGGAAAACGAAGGATCCTAAGCTTTTATCCCTTATCATCAATTCCTCGAAAAGTTGATCCAACATTTTGAGAAGATCACTTTTGAGTATCTACCAAGAACTCAAAATCATTTTCTCGATGCTTTGGCCACACTATCGGCTATGTTACAAGTACAAAATGGTCTTGAGATTGAGCCATTAAGGATTGACATCCTTGAACAGCCTGCATATTGCATGGTCGTCGAAGAAGAACCCGATGAAGAACCATGGTATCATGATATTAAGAATTATCTGCTGAAGGGCGAGTTCCCACAATACTGCTAACCGGAAGATAAAAAGTACATCAGCATGATCTCTTCTAAATTATTCCTCATTGGGCGGGTCCTATACAAGAGATCCTTTGATTCAATCCTCTTGAGGTGCGTAAATGCCAAAGAAGCAAACCTCATTATGAAGGAGATCCATGAGGGAGAATGCGAACCACACATGAACGGTTATCTCCTCACCAAGAAGATCATGAGGCTCGGATATTCTTGGATGACTATTGAATCCGATTGCAATTAACATATCGGATCTTGTCATCAATGCTAGGTATATGGCGACAAGATAAATGCGCCTCCAAATGAATTACACCAAATGTCAAAACCTTAGCCGTTTTCTATGTGGGGGATCGACACAATTGGTCCAATCAACCCAAAAGCCTCCAATGGGCATTGTTTTATTCTGGTGGCCATTGACTACTTCACCAAATGGATTGAAGCCAGCTCATATGCCAACGTCACTACAAACAACGTGGCTAAGTTCATCAAAAGGGACATCATTTCGAGATACGGAGTTCCAAGAGCCATCATTACGGACAATGGCTCCAATCTGAACAACAAGGTGGTCGATCACCTCTTGGATCAATTTAAGATACGACACATTAATTCTTCACCTTACCACCCACAAATGAATGGAGCTGTGGAAGTAGCAAACAAGAACATCAAGAAGATATTAGCCAAGACCGCTCGTAAATATTGAGATTGGCACGAAAGATTGCCATATGCTCTCATGGCCTATCGAACTTCGATTCGTACTTCAACCGGGGCAACTCTTTACTCATTGGTATATGGTATGGAGGCAGTCCTACCAATAGAAGTTGAAATTCCCTCTTTAAAGATCCTTTCTCAAGTCAAACTCTCGGAAAGTGAGTGGTATCAGCAGAGATATGAACAAGAGAATCTGATTGATGAAAACGATTAAGGGCCATTTCCCATGGTCAAAGCTACCGGAAGAAAGTGGCCAGAGCTTTTAATAAGAAGGTCAAGCCCGGGAATTTTGAAGTAGGGATGCTAGTTGTAAAGAAGATGCTTCCAAATGCTCAACACCCGGGAGGCAAGTTTACGCCAAACTATGAAGGCCCCTATGTGATTTAAAAAGTTTTATCTCGGGGAGCTCTCATCCTTGTAAATATGGATGGAGAAGAATTGTCAAATCCGGTAAACGCAGACGCTGTTAAGAGATACTATCCCTGAAATAAAGAAGAACTTTGAAGAGATTGATGAGCGAATCTGAGTCACATAAAGCTTTGCATTTGCATGACATTAGCATACATGCATTCGCATATGTTTGTATTTTGCAGGTGGACTCAGAGTCATGAAGCATCCTGCAGAGCGATTGATCAAACAAGGAAGTCATTTTGGATTTAAAATTCTGAATATCTTTAGCTGACCGATTCCTTTTGTTTATGCAAGACACGGAAGCCGGTGCTTGAAGGAGACAGGTTTGGTTTCTCTTCTTGAAGAATGCTCACTTCTAGTTAGAAATATTATTATGCTTAACATCCAAGATCTTAATCTACAAAGCCACTGGACATTTTAAAGAAACATCCCTTTTAAAATTTCACAATCACTTTTGAATATATCTTTTGAATGAAAATTTTCGCAAAGAGTGAATTTTGATGAAAACGCCATGAGATTCTGTAAAAGGGCATGTTTTGAAAGTTTTTCAAGAGGATGATCTTTCGGATGAAAAGAGGCAAGCCTTATCCTCAAACACGTCCCCGATACACTTGAGCGATGAGTGAAAGTGACAAAGAGAAAAAGCTTAATCCTTGGACGTAGGGATCATTCGCGGGGATTACATGGATTGAAATGATGAAAGGCATTTGCATTTTAAAATTATCCATACACACTTGTATCCCTTGACAACCATTTTGAACCAAAAAGGGAGGAATATTCTGGATAAAACCCTATCAAGAACCACCCCACACCGGGGCATATTTAGAGGTTCATTGGTTGATTCCTTGGAGAAAAGATCAATGTAAGACTTTATTGTGCTAACTTGTATCAATCTTTTCGTGATAGCTTCAGGTGATTTCTAGTAGAGGCTTGGAACACCTCAAAGTGAAGAAAAGTGCTTCATTTCTAAACACTTATCCTTTGATGAGCCAATTTGAGCTTTGTAATCTTCATTTCTAAACCATTATTGGTGATCACCTCCCTATCTTTGGGCAAAACAAAGGAATTACCAGCAATAAGTGAAAAGCATAATCGGAAGAATTTTCGATCCTGGTCTCGAAAAGAGCTAGCCAATGCAAAAAATATGGCAAAAAACAAAAGGGCTAGAAAACGCAAAGTGCATGGTAAAAGCAAGGCCAAAACCCATGAAAAAACATCTCATGAAGAGACAAAGTTTGAAAATTACAATGAAAAGAGAAAAATCCTCAAAATTAAGTGAAGAAGGCCATTCGTGAATCTTCTTCAAAAGTAAATGATTGTTGGTAAAATATTAAGGTGATCACCCCAAGTTCATCCCTCTTTCGAAAATATGGCCTTTCTCAAAAAGCCTACCTTGGACCAAGTTACAACTTGTCACCAAAAACTTTTCCGATCTAGAGGTGTCTTAGGTTGATGCAAGAAGTCATACAGGAAGCTACCGCTTAAAGAGGTAAGTACAATCCTATCTTATCATGTCTTTAGGGTTCTTGACTTGTAGACCCGAAGAAGTCATTCTTGATCAAAATTCATTTCTTAGCCTTAAAATGAATATCCTTTGATAAACCTTTGAGCCGGCCTAAGTTACGGTCCCTTTTAAGTGTCTTCTCTGATCGGTCAGATTGTATGCATCTCGAATGATCTCGAAACCTCAAGGTTAGGTTTCTTGTGAACGTATTCGAGTTTCAAGAAAAGCCTTGCCAAATGGTGAGAAGCCCTCTTGGATGAACGAAAATCCTTTTGAAATCTTTTAAAACAACTTTTTTTAAGAATACTTGGGTAGTAACATCCAAAACTCACCCCCAAGTGGAAATTTGAGCTTGTGTTTGGAAACGCTTCCTTCACAACCGCAATTTTAAAAATCTGCTCGGAATCCCTAAAGTTTTTCCCCGTAACTTAGGAACACCACTTTTTTATCACAATCCAAGGGTCTCAACCCACCGAATTGCTCGGAAAGCAACTCTAATGATGTTTGATTGGATTTTATGCAAGTTCCTTGGTGTCTCCAAATCCTCGGAATAACCACATTTTTAAAGATCAAACTAACTTGGATTTTCTGCGGGTCTTCTGGCATTCCCGGGTCCTCGAATCCACCTTTAAAATTCGAAAATAGGGTTTGAGCTTACGTAGGTACACTAGCAATCTTAGGTCCTCAAAATGGCACCCTCACCTTTAAAATTTGAAAATAGGGTTTGAGCTTTTGTAGGTACACTAGCAATCCTAGGTCTTCAGAATGGCACCCTCACCTTTAAAATTTGAAAATATGGTTTGAGCTTCTGCAGGTACACTAGTAATCCTAGGTCCTCAGAATGGCACCCTCACTTTTTAAATTTTAAAATAGGGTTTGAGCTTCTGTAGGTTCACTAGTAATCCTAGGTCCTCAGAATGGCACCCTCACCTTTAAAATTTGAAAATTGGGTTTGAGGTTCTGCAGTTACTCTAGTAATCCTAGGTCCTCGTAATAGCACCCTTCCCTTTTAATTGGTGAACTCCTTCCTATAGGATAGCCAACCCCTTTTGATAGGCGAGTCCCCAGTGGATAGCCAACCCGTTTAATCGGCGAACTCCTTCCTATAGGATAGCCAACCCTTTTAATCGGCGAACTCCTTCCTACGGGATAGCAACCCTTTTAATTGGCGAACTCCTTCCTACAGGATATCCAACCCCATTTTAATCGGCGAACTCCTTCCTACGGGATAGCCAATCCCTTTTTAATAGGTAAATCCCTTTGTTACAAGGGTAAACCTTTCCGGATGGTGAACTCCTTCCTACATGATAGCCAATCTTATTCTAAATGGTGAATTCCTTCTTACAAGATAGCCAACCCCATTTTAATCGGCAAACTCCTTCCTACGGGATAGCCAATCTCTTTTTAATAGGTAAATCCCTTTGTTACAAGGGTAAACCTTTCTAGATGGTGAACTCCTTCCTACGGGATAGCCAATCATATTCTAAATGGTGAATTCCTTCTTACGGGATAGCCAACTCCATTTTAATCGGCGAACTCCTTCCTATAGGATAGCCAATCCCTTTTTAATAGGTAAATCCCTTTGTTACAAGGGTAAACCTTTCCGGATGGTGAACTCCTTCCTATAAGATAGCCAATCTTATTCTAAATGGTGAATTCCTTCCTATAGGATAGCCGATTTCCGGATGGTGAATTCCTTCCTACGGGATAGCCAATCTCATTTTAATAGGTAAACCCCTTTGTTACAAGGGTAAACCTTTCTCCCAACCTTCAAACCGCCACTCGACATCGGATGAATGTTGATCACTATGAAACCTCGCAAATCATTCAAAGGTAATGCACTTGTCCTCTCAACCCTCGATCAACAATTTTCAGACCTATGACATGTAAGCTACGGGTAAATCTCTCTCTCTCCTTTTTTCACTTTCACATAAAAATGAGCCGAAATAATCCATACGTAGAATTTTGGGCTTCAACGGCAAAGGTAAGGCGATTGAATGTCGAAACTTGTTGTCACGCCCCGTGTCCTCCGAGCGCGCCAACATCCCACGTTGTCGAAGAAATCTCGCAACTCACCGGGATCGCAAACGGACGTAAAACATGCGAGATGCAAATGCAAGCGGAAGCAATGAAAACAAACCCGACAATGAATATAGAATGACCTTAGAACATAACACCAAAATACATATAACATAGCCCGATAAGTTCAAGGTTCATACGGACCACCGGAAAGAAAATGACTATGACTCAAGGATACGGCACGGGGACACAAAAGGAAACTCCCTAAACATAACCACTCGTCGACACATGAGGGTCCAAAAGTAGGGATAAGGACCTCTACACACCTAAGGGTCGGGCGTCATCATCAGAAGTAAACTCGGCAGGGGAGCGTACTCCGGGGAGAAACTCGTCACGATGACTTCGCTAAACGCCCGCTCGGGCTCCTCCCATGGCTCTTCCTCTGGCACCTCTTCCGGGTCCTCCTCTAGGTCAGACGCCTCCTCGGGTATCGGCTCTTCTTCTGGTTCGGACTCCTCTTTGGGTTCCTCCATCCAGATAGGGACATTCTATAGGGTGCCTTAGATATCGGTTCCGTCCCAGGGGCTAACTCAATAGAGAATTCCGTTTCTCTCTCGGGTGGTAATCCAGGTAAATCTTGAGGAAAGACATCGGGGTATTCACATACTACCGATATGTTTTCCAACTTAGGTTCTTCCACCGTCGGATCCAACACAACCGCTAAATAGGCCTCACATCCATCATCCATCAACTTAGTCACCTCAAGTGACGAGATCAAAGGGATCGAGGTTCCTCCCCGACTCCCGACAAAGTCAAATCTAGGGCGACCAATAGGAAAGAATTGAATCGCCCTGCTACCACAATCAACCACAGCCTTTAATTTGCCTAACCAATCCATCCCAACAATAACATCAAAGTCATACATGGGCAACACAGCAAGATCGATTAGTTCTTCACTATCGCCAATCACTATCTTACAGTTCTGACACCCTAAGGAAACCAACGCTTCATTCTTTAAGGGTGTAGCCACATGCAATACTACTTCCAACGGTTTTAACTCTATTCCGATCAAATCAGCAAATTGAGCAGACACGAATGAATGCGAAGCTCCAGGGTCAAACAAAGCATATGCAGCATGACCACGAGAAGAACCGTACTGTGACTACGCCGAGCGCATTCTCAGCATCCTTTCGCGCCACAAAGATAGACTCTTCCTTGCGCCGGCGGTCGGTTCCGGCTCCCTTAAGGAGCAACTCCAATCCGAAGCCCTCCCCTGCGGCCTTACCATCTCGTGGAAAATCTCCGAGGAGCTTTCTCGGTGCTTGCCCGACATGGTGGCCCATCTTGCCACATCTCGAAACAGGCACCTCCCCCGACCGGGGCAAGGTCCATTTCCATGTCGCCTTCCACGAGACGACGACGGTTCCAGGTTGTTCGGGCGAGTCGGCTTCCCAATTCCTTTCTTCCTTTGGAGGAACAAATCACCCGTTGTTCATCATTGGCCTCTTCCCAAAGTTACGATTGTCCCTCCGAGGAACGAACCGCGGTCCAGGGGCGATTTTCCTTCTTTCCCTCATGTCCCTTTCAATCGGTTGGCCCCGCCTATATAGCTCCTCATAGTTCTGCAGTCCAAAGCCACCCGGTTGGCTACGGAGGTCGAGTTGTAGCCCATCTCTGAATCTTCTTGCCTTATCCAAAGGATTATCAACCATCCGCGAAGCATACTTAGATAGCCTTGCAAACTCCGCTTCATATTGCTCGATTGTCATGTTGCCTTGACGCAAGTTCTGAAATTCAACTAACTTCTGCTCCCGAGCAGCTGCAGAGAAGAACTTCCCAATGAATGCCTCGGAGAATGCATTCCAATTAGGCACCACTCCTTCAGGGAAAACGGTCACTCTCGTAGCCCTCCACCAATCATGGGCAATCTCTTGGAGTTGGTACACCGCCAATGTCACTTTTTCAGCGTCGAACATCCTAGAACCGTAAAGCATTTCTCAATCTCCTCAATCCAACGAGGAGCCATCTCCTGGTCTCCTTTCCCGTCAAACCTAGGTGGCTTCGGTTTGAAATTGCTCCACCATCGACCCATGGCCCTATGAGGGTTCTCTTGAGCAGGAGCATTACCACCTCCATTTCCCCGGCCATTGTTTCCATTATTCCCATTGTTCCCTAACGTCGCATTAATCGCAAAGCAACGGCGGCCTCAGCAGCTTGAGCTATTATCGTGGCCCTATCCTCGACTTGTTGTGCCGCGAGGCGGCTCTTTCCCGAGCCCCGCCTACCCATCAACTCTCCTATCTGCTCCAAGGTCCTAATCACACCGTCCAGCCTTGGATCTTCTACTGGTGGGGCCCTCGAGCTAGACGCTCCTCTAGTACCTCTATTGCGGTTGCTCATCTCAGCAAGGTTTCACTACACCTGATAACTACAATTTTTCCGAGGGATCGGGGCCTAAGCCAAACACTCACGTCTATCTACCAACAACTAACATTTCGGGATCCCTCACAATCATTAGGCAGACAAACCAGTAGGTACTCAATCAAGCATACCAGGCCAAGAAAAACAAATCATGGCATCTCAAGCAACCATGGCATCACAACAAAGATTCTCGATTGTACCTGCGGTCTAGCCGCATCTGTAGCTTAGTGAAAACATCACAAACAACCCAGCACTTCATAGAGCAATCACGGCTAATTCACACAATAGTCCAGTACAAGGACTTGATACCGAGCCAATCCACATGCGCCATTTCAAATGACATGCTTTCGCGCCTAAGACTCATAACCACCTAAGGTCATAACTAATGGTCGTTCCAAACTCATTCCTCCTTATCACTCCAACACTCGATCGATGTGGATCGAGCTAGCCTCGCTCCGATACCACTTCAACGGGGATGTCACGCCCCGTGTCCTCCGAGCGCGCCAACATCCCACGTTGTCGAAGAAATCTCGCAACTCACCGGGATCACAAACGGACGTAAAACACGCGAGATGCAAATGCAAGCGAAAGCAATGAAAACAAACCCGACAATGAATATAGAATGACCTTAGAACATAACACCAAAATACATATAACATAGCCCGATAAGTTCAAGGTTCATACGGACCACCGTAAAGAAAATGACTACGACTCAAGGATACGGCACGGGGACACAAAAGGAAACTCCCTAAATATAACCACTCGTCGACACACGAGGGTCCAAAAGTAGGGATAAGGACCTCTACACACCTAAGGGTCGGGCGTCATCATCGGAAGTAAACTCGGCAGGGGGAGCGTACTCCGGGGAGAAACTCGTCACGATGACTTCGCTAAACGCCCGCTCAGGCTCCTCCCATGGCTCTTCCTCCGGCACCTCTTCCGGGTCCTCCTCTAGGTCGGACGCCTCCTCGGGTATCGGCTCTTCTTCCGGTTCGGACTCCTCTTTGGGTTCCTCCATCCAGAGCGGGGAGTCCGGGTATGGGAGACCTCGACTCGGGGATCGGTCCAACTACGGGTCCAAGGACGGGGAGTCTCGAAGGTGAAGTTATCGGGAGTCTAGGTCCGGCGGCATCCAGTGCGTGCTCGGGAATCACCTCCTCCCTCAAAGGTCCGGATAAATAGTCTCCATCCTTATAAGTCCAAGAGAGGAAGGAATAAGGGGTCAAGTATCCTCTCGCGTCGTCGATCCACAAGGTGCTAACCCTCCGATAATACGTACGATCTGGTCCCACTCTATACTCGGTAATCACGGGCTCAAACCGAGTCGGTAGTCCAAAAAGTAGCGGCATCGCGGCGATCGTGGTCGAGGGTCCGAAAATGTTGGTCCCACGGAGGGGTGAGATCGTCATCTCAGTAAGCGAAGCCTAACCTATCCTAAGGTCCTAGTACCTCCGGACAAAACACGGCATGCAAACAATCCAATCCAAAAGCAGAGACGGTGGTCAATTCAAAGTGCACAAATAAAGCAATCGTGTACAGGACCACCCAGAACATGCCAAATCACACAAGTCGATCCTCGCCATAGGGCTCACATACCACCTCCATAATTTAGTATCATAATCTCATATATCAAGTACAAGCCTCGGACTCTTAGGAACACGGCATTGTACGTATAAATACAGATATTTTTGTGTGCACACCGGGGTCTCGGACACTTAGGAATACGCCCCATGGGGTCTCGGACACTTAGGAACACGACCGGATTAAGTCTCGGACAATTGGGCGAACACGGCATACTATACGGCCTCGGACGCCTCAATTGAACACGACTTTATAATCTCATGTATAGGTCATACACAAAGGGCCTCATGCCCTAATATCACAATATTGCAATTCCACAATTACTTGGGCTATTTAGCATGTCAATACCATCACGAGCTCGAATCGGGCCAATTGCCACATATTGCCTCACAAGGCCAATCATGCAATTACAAGGGGTCTCACACTAGCCAAGACATCACAATATCACATAAAATGCATTTAAAGCACCCCCAATTCAGAATTACTACTTTTGATACCAACGGTCCCATTCGAGCGAATTCCACGTTTTCTCTTACAAAGCCACACACTTAATCCCAAGAGGCTTCACACATGCCAAGGCATGTAAAAGTCATTCTAAAACACCTTTCAAGTGCCCCACATCGGAATTACAACATTTAGCACCCACTAACCATTTTAGTGCACAATTGCTCCGATTGAGTTATTTTAGGTCCCGATCGCCCCCAACCATGGTCCACTCTTAAACCACGTGCTATCCACACATCAAGTCACTCATTTCCACCCATATGACCACATAAACATCCCAGGACCAGCTTTGATACCAATCGCACAGAAATTTCCAGATTGGTCCTCTCTAGCATTTCTCACTATCCCAAGCATTTAGCACACCATCTAGCCAAACCCAAGTGTCTCTTAGTAACCTAGGGCTCTAGGAAGGGTTAGGAAACACTTACTCTTGCTTTTTGATGAAGAAAAACCCGGCGAAAGCGTTTCCTTCGCGCACGATCAGATTCGACCTAAATGGGTGTCCACCGGTTTCAAACACAAAGCACCAACTTTTAGTCCAAGAAAACCTCATCACACACAGCCATGAACCTCCTTTAAACACCCTAGAATCCTTTGAGAAGCTTGAGCTCTTACCTTGAAGTTGGATGAGCAAAACCGGCGGTGAAACCCTAGGGTTTGTTCGGCGCCGAGAGAGAGAAAAACGGACGGCACGGCGGCGGCAACAACTCAAAGCCAAGAAAGGAAGATGAAGTGGCGGTGGCGTGGTGGAGCTCCTCCTTGGACCGGCGGTGTGAGGAGGCCGAAGGGGTACTCGGCCAAGAGACGAAAAGAGAGAGTTCTTGGGAGAGAGTTGAGCTCAAAATGAAGAAATGAGGGAGTGAGAGAGAAGGTGAGTGATCAGCCAAGAGTAAGAGAGGGAGAGGGTGAGTTTGAGTGATTGAATGAGTGACTTGATGGGTGGGAGATAGTAGGGTTAGTGTAGGACATGAATAGTAGAGTAGGTGGTGGGGTTTTTGGGGTTTGACTTGCATGGGGACTTGATCCCTTCAAGTGTCATGTCCCTCCAATATCCACATGGGGATTTAGGGGCTGATGGGTGCGGTACAAGGGTTGACCGAAATTCCTTCGCGGTCGCTCAAGGGCTGAACGAATCTCGGGACCGGAATGGATTTTTCATTCCGCAAATCCGATCCTCATTTTTCCAACTTATATGGCTTCCAAATATCCTTAATAACATTTGCAAGGCGACATCCAAGTTTATTTGTATTGGAATTCTCGAATACCCGGCCGCCAATTTCGAAGTTCGCTTCGCGCTCAAAATCAGCCAATCGCATTTTCGGTGCACCTCGAACCGACGGGCGGCTTTCGAGAGCTACGCGTATCGACCCGTGATTTTAGTTACCACGTTTTAAGAATTCGGACCACGGCGACCCTGGTTGTCATGTAATCGCGAGGGAAACGGTCGGTCTTGACGGGACGCGATTGTCGGGGAATCGGTTCGGGGTTATTCGCAAATCATGCTATGGCGTAGCGGTATCACCCGCGAACCAATTGCACGACGCTAGCAAATAGTTACGACGTCAACCCCCGGATCGGCTCGCAATGACCCGGAATGTACCCTCGGCGACCCTTATGGTCGGGATACCGATCCGCGGTCGAGTCATTTATGGTCTGCGCACTATCCTATTTAGCCATTCCCCTTTGGTCAGTTATCTCAAGAGTGATCAATTTCGAGTGAGGTTACTGGAATACATCGATACTCATTTCATTCATAACTTCGAAATGGGGTCGGAATTCAGAATGTCACACTTGTTTTCTTTAAACTTTTCCCCAGCAGAGTCGATTAAAGATTCAAGTGTCACATTGTCTTTGAAAGCAACCTCTAACCGAGATTACTTTCAAAGAGAGACAAATATTGACACTCGATTTTTAATCAAGTTTTCCTTAGTTTTATTTTCTAAAATTCATCAAAAATTCACAAAAAATCAAAAAATTGAAAACTCAAGTTTGGTATCCTTTTCGAAGCATAAGGAACCAATTTTGAACAAAAAATATTTTTTCATATTTTTCACATTTTTTAATATTTTCGGAAAATAGAAAAATACTAGAAAATTCATAAAAAAAAATAATTATCGAGGTCAAAAAAATACATAAAAATGTCCAATATTTTTATTTTAATTCCCTCTTCATATTAACCTCAAGAAAAATAAAAAATTGAATTCAATTTTAGGTGTTCCTTCACAACACTAAGGATTGAATTTGCCTAAAAGAAAAACAATTTGAGTCTTTTTATTTGTAATTTTTGCACATTTAGAGTCTAGACATTCAATTGCAGTCCTTTCAAGCTTCAATTTGATCAATTGCACCTCCAATTGTGCGAATTGCATGAATTGCAAAAATTCCCAAAATTCTTGCAATTTAGTCCCTCAACTTTTCAAGTTTTGAAATTACTTTTAATTGAGAGATTATCGTGGCAAAATTGGACTGTCCCCCTAGGTTTTCATACATTCCAAATCGATTGGCATGGGTGGTTTGGTCCAATTTGATCAAATAGGTGTCCAATTAAAGTTTTCCCTAATTTGGGATTATAGAAAAATTTGGGGTTTTTATAGAAATTGATGGAAACTTTTGGGCAAAAACACATTTCTAGATAATATTTAGGCCCCTAAGTCCAATTTTGAGGTTTAATTGTGAAAATTCCCCACCAATTTTGATTAATTTTGAAAATTCAATGTCTGAACCAATTCGGACCGGTCGGACTGGTCGAACCGGTCCCGAACAGTGTCATCTTCCTTAGGCGACTCATGCAATTTTGCAGATTTGAAGGCGAACTTTGATCATCAAATTGAAGACCAATTCGAGCTTAATCAAACCAATTGCTATGTGTGTTTTACTCCTTAGATCAATATGTGCCGATCGCCACCATTATCATGGCCAATGGTCGCCGGAGGTGGCCGGAATCGGCGGTCAAAGCCTCGGCGGTTTGAAAAAGTCAACCTTCACAAATGCGCAAATTCAACCTCAATTCGCGATTAACGGAAAATCAAACGGAGTTTATTGTGATGGTCATCGTCGTCCGACCTCAGGCAACCAAAAATCACTTGATCAACACGTGTGGGTCACCGCCGACTCAAGCTTGCTCAACGCGCCAAATTTTGAAAGCTTAGTATAAAAGGCTGAGGAAGATTCGTGAGAGGAGGACCTCATTCGTACTCGCCGGGTTCAACGGAATATAAAGAGAGAAACGAGCTCTCGTACGACGCCATTGCTAGAGCTTCGAGCTCGTATTGTGAGAACTTCGCTAGAGCAATCTAGGGAGAACCGAGGCCGGCCATCACTTCCAAAAACTTGCCCGCACCTCTAGGAAGCGATCGCACCGAGCCGATTAGCTTGAGATCTCCAAAACAGGTGAGTTGAGCTTCAAATCTCTTTGCTGCACGATCATGGCATCACACTCACACAAGCACGATTATTGAAATTATCGTGTGCCTTTTGTTCCTGGATCATCTGTGAGCATGATCGCATTGTGTTTTTGCATTGATTTTACCCGAACACTATGAGTCGAGCTTTCAACATACCTCGGTGCGGTCGGACTTCGGCCGGGCTTTTTCTAGCCCTAGCGAGCTCAATTAGAGCTCGAGGTAAGCATCCCGAACTTGACTTGAGTGTTTATGAAGCTTCGATTGAATAGTTATGCTCTGGTTTGCCTGTTTCATTGTTCATGGCCGAGGCCTGTGCGAGTTTGATTCATGATGATTCTATGGATGAAATTGTTTGATTTTAGGATATGTTGTAGAGGAAGTTCGGGTGAGTCGATTAGAGGTGGTATCAAGTCATTCCGGTGAGATCTTACCGTTATATCTCGCCGAAAAGACGTCAACCGTCCATTGCGTCGTCGCGAGAGGTTGAAGACGAAGGTGACGTGGCGTGGTCGGCGGGTCAATGAGCTGAGATGTCGCGTCCCGATAGGTCCGGCTCGGATGCGAGTCGGCTCGGCCGTTGGCGCCGGCGAGCTGATTCGGCTCAAATCCAATGGCTAAGATAATTAGGTAGATTTGATTCTCGGCCGTTGGATCGATTTTTCATATTTTCTAAAATTTTGTAAATAGGTAGAAAATAAAAAAAAGGAGTGAAACGGTGCCATTTAGTTTAGTGATCGTGTGGTGTCGTTTAAGTCCATAGAGCAGATCCGGCATCGTTTTAGGTTTTAAAAGATTGAATGGCTCGGACCAAATCTAAGATCAATCGTGGCTGTCCCGAGTCTTAGTCAATGCGACGTTGTTTTATTAAAGGGCGAACAGACGGCTCGGATCAAGTTCTAAATTAAATCGTGACCGTCCATGCTTTAGAACGGTGCGGCGTCGTTTTGAGCAGGCCACCGGATGCGTCGTCATTTTGGTTTATGAGGAGTAGACGGTCGAGATTAATTCTAGGTTTGATCTCGGCCGTCCATTCATTTTTAGTATTTTAGCATATTAGGAAATTAAGTTTAGAAAATAAAAAAATATCCAATAAATAGGATACGGCACCGTTTAGTGTTCACCGAGTCCGAGCCAGGCTTGGACCGGGTTGACTTGGTTGACCCGATTTGAAAATATTAATAAAAAATTAATAAAAAATTTCTAAAAATCCAAAAAAAAATTTCAAAATTCATAGAGAATTCATAAAAATTCCCTGATTTTCCCAAAAAATTTCTAAAAAATGTTTAGGTCGATTCGGGACTCTTATTGTTTGAATAAAAAATTTTGAAGTTTTGAGGGTCGGTTTATATCGATCCGAAAAAATTCTCGACTTTTGGAAAATAAATAAAAAATCCAAAAAAATTAGAAAAATTAGAAAAATTCTAAAAAATTACAAAAAAATGGGAAATGGCAACATTCAACTAGCCCGACCCTATTATGGGTCGATATGACCATTTTATACTTGTCGTATCTTGATTGATTGATTGAATTGATTTGATTACCTTGATTGCGCATTACATTTTTTTTTATTGTGATTGATAGGTTAGAAATTCCCGTCTGCATGATACCTTAGATTGTTGGGGCCTACCTCACCCAAAATTTCATTTGCATGAATTCTTAGGTTAGAAAATCACTCAACTTCAGTAACCGAAAGGGCGTCAATGCAAATCTTGGCGTAACCAAGTCTCCGAACCCAAATCTCCGGTTCTCGTAGAATCAAACGGTTTCTCCCGACCGTTCAATAGGGTTCCGAATCATACCCTCCAAAAAGTGATCGGTGGCGACTTCATATGCATGTACACTATACACATGTCACGAGATCACACTAAAGGTCAACCCCGATAAAATCTTCTTCACATCGCGATTCAAGTAATGGGTCTTGGGAGAGACCGGTGCGCCGAGGATCCACTGTCAACCGGGTCGGAAGCACGGCTCGTTAACCTCTCGCATCCTTTAAGCATAGGAGGGTCACGACGGAGATGATAAAACGTGATATGAGTCGAGGCCGAGGTCGAAACAAGTGTTATGAAGACCAAAGACGTCGTGGACACCGAGATAGTCGCTTTATTGGCACTAATGCTTGGAAAGCTAAAGGGAAAATGTTTGAAAATCCCTTATCTGAAGTATTCTCCAAAGGAGGAAAATGGGTTGAGGATGAAGATGTTTCTTATGATGCGGAGCCGGACTTATTCAACCCATTTCTGGACAATCGAGTGAATGTGATCATTGAATGGCTCAATGGCGACTTTCCCACCTCTAAGTAAAAGGCTCTTTCTGAACTTTATCTTTCACTTCATTTCAATTACTACATTTGTTTCTCGTAGCTAAAGCTTTCTGATGTTTCTCCTTTTTAAGCACCCTTTGGATCTCATTTCGTGATTCAAGAAGTGTAGTGTTGTATTACCATTTGTCATGTTTATCAATAAAAATCATCTCCAGTTTTATTAAAGACATATGGAGCAACGGATTGGTCCAATGATGACAATTGCCCTTACCATAAAGCTTGAGGCCCGATCCGCCATATGATCTTGAGTTTTAAAATGGCATCTTGAGAACCAGGATGTCTTGAAAGTCAAGGACTAGTTCTTTTTTTTCCTTTTCTTCAAAAGCAAATTCGAAAATATTTTCATCAAAATAAATCATGCATTTTGTAATTTTTTCATTTTTTGGCATACTAACCTTTCTTGATGCATTTCGGACATATTATCCCCCCATGCATAACAGTTTAATATGTAACTCGGATCAGCTCGATGACTACTCATATGAGATTGATGGAGAAGAAGCAGATGTGAGTGATATCAAGAGAGAATGGGATTGATTTGAAGAGTCCAAGCCTCATGTTTCTGAAGAACCTATTGTGATCAATCTGGGAGACTCGGAATGTGTTAAAGAGGTGAAGATATGGGGCATTTATCTAAAACAAACATTTTGAGAATGACAGTGTTACTCAAAGAATATCATGATATCTTCGCCCGGTCATATGCTGACATGCCTAGATTGGATCGAGATATAGTGGAACATGTTTTGCCCACAAATCCTGCATGCAAACTAGTTAACCAGCCATGCAGAAGAATGAACCCCGAATTATCCGATAAGATCAAAGAAGAAGTGATGAAGCTTTTTAAAGTGAGATTTATCGAAGCCGTCCCATATGCTGATTGGGTCGCCAATATCATACCGATTAAGAAAAAGGATGGAAGAATCCGAATATGCGTAGATTATCAAGATTTGAACAAGGCTAGTCCAAAAGATGACTTCCCCTTACCACATATTGACG
This sequence comes from Rhodamnia argentea, assembly GCF_020921035.1. Taxonomy (NCBI): domain Eukaryota; kingdom Viridiplantae; phylum Streptophyta; class Magnoliopsida; order Myrtales; family Myrtaceae; genus Rhodamnia; species Rhodamnia argentea. The sequence continues at coordinate 11,503,043 of NC_063158.1, forward strand.
TGCTCGTCGATAGCACTGCGGGCTTTGAATTGTTCTCCTTCATGGATGTCTTCTCGGGATATAATCAAATCATGCTAAAAGAAGAAGACAAGATCAAGACTTCATTCGTCACCCAATGGGGGATCTTCTGCTATAAAGTCATGCCTTTTGGATTGAAAAACACAGGGGCGACATATCAAAGAGCTATGGTGACTATATTCCATGATATGATACACAAGGAGGTAGAAGTCTATGTGGATGATATGATCGCTAAGTCCAAAACTGGAGAAAATCATGTTCAAGTACTAAGAAAGTTGTTTGATCGACTAAGGAAGTATATGTCGCGACCCTCCGGAAATTTTTCCGGGCGGAATAGGGCTAACGAGCCGATCCCTTAATTTTTCATAACCCCGGTTGTCGGCGGGGTATTTTCTAGGATCGCGGGTCCCTCCCAAGACCCATTGCTCGAATCGCGATGTCGGGTAAAATTTATCGAATATCGAAATTGACCTTGTGTGGTCGGGTGGCATGTGCGATGTGTACAAGCAATTTGGAGTCGCCACCGATCGATTTATTGGAGGGTACGATCGGAAAACCTTACCGAGCGGTCGGGAGAAACCGTTCGGTTCCGCGAAAACCGGAGATTTTGGGTCCGGGGACTTGGTTACGCCAAATTTCATATTTGACGCCCTTTCGGTTACCGATGTTGATTGTTTTTCTAACCTAAAAATTCATGCAGATGTAATATCGGGTGAGGTAGGCCCTAACAATTCTAAGTTTTCATGCGGATGGGAATTTTCTATCCTAATCAATCACAATCAGAAAAATTAATGCGCAATCAAAATCATTACAAGCAATCAAATCAATCAATCAAGGTTTGATATGTCCAAAAAATGGCCCTACCGGCCCACACAAAAATCAAAATTGGGTGTCGGGGTGATTTGGTAAAAATTTGGGGCGGAAGGCCCGGAAGGGTAGAATGGTCATTTTTGGGGGTTCGGGACCCGAAAATCACAAAATTTCGATTTGGCCAGTTGAATGTGGCCATTTTTCATTTTTTGTGATTTTCTTGAATTTTTTCTAATTTTTCTATTTTTTGGAATTTCTATTTATTTTTCAAAAATATTGGGAATTTTCCGGATCGAAATTAATCGACCCTCGAAGTCTCAAAATTCTCGATTCAGACTTTATGAGTCCTAAATTGATCTATAAATTTTTAGAAATTTTTTGTGAAAATCTGGGAATTTTTATGAATTTTCTAGGTATTTTTGCAATTTTTTGGATTTTTTGGAAATTTCTTTTATTTTTTTATTATTTTTTTTTACTAATAAACCGGACCGGGTCAACCCGGTCAACGACCGGTCAACCCGGTCAGACCCGACTCGCAGACCCGCTTAGCATCAAAACGACGCCATATTATATCTATTTCTAATTTTTTTGAATTTTCTAAACTAATTTCCGAATATTCATATATACTGAAAATGAATGGACGGCTGAGATCAATCTGTGAATCAATCTCAGCCGTCGGCCCTATACTGAACAAAACGACGCCGTATTTCTTTGAAATGAACGGACGGTCACGATTAAAACTACTAACGCGATCTAAACCGTTCAAACCCTTCATGCATGAAACGACGACGTTCTGGCCTTCTTACCCTAAACGACGTCACACAATTAATCAAACGAACGGCTGTGATTCGACTTTGGATCTAATCCAGGCCGTTCAACCTATACACATCTAAACGACGACGCATTAGACTCGGCGCACGAAACGACGCCGCACCAATCAAGATCTTGGACGGTCACGATCTATTCCGGCTTCGATCTCAACCGTCTATTCCTATTAACCCTAAACGACGACACTTCACCTAAGCAAACACGACGCCGTTCTTGCATTTTTTATTTTCTGCCTAATATAAACTAATATTCAAAAATACAAAAAAGATCTAACGGTTCTAAATCAAACCTAACTATTTATCCTAATCGTTGGATCAAGGCCGACTCGGCCTCTTCGCGCCAACAACGAGGCCGAGTCAGCAATGACCTGGACCACTCGCCGCACGACACTTGGACTTTGACCTGTTGACCGCGCCACGTCATCTTCGTCTTCTTCGTTGCGACGACGCGAAATAAACGGCTGAGAGCTCTCCGGCGAGATCCAACGGTGAGATCTCGCCGGAAAAGTGTCAAACCAACGGCGATCGACTCCAATCAACCTCTAGATTAACATACTCAAGAATCAAGACATTTTATCCGCAGAATCAACGGGAATCAAGCTCATACGGTCTCGGCAATGCTTAGTTCAAACACACAATATAGAGCACAATAATCCGATTCCTTCACGGAATCACTCAAATAGAAGTTGCAGAGGCTTACCTCGAGCTCAGATCGAGCTCGCGTGACCTAGAATTCCCTAGGTAGGCTTCGCCGGTTTGAGCTACGGCGGTCAGATTTCACAGGCTCGATTGAGGATTTTTATACGAAATCAAAGCAAAACAAACATGCGATCGTGGTCAGCAATGCATAAGGACAAAAACGCACACAAAAATCACAAGAATCGTGCGTGAATCGGTGCGATGCCATTGATGCTCAGTGGAAGAAATGGAAGTTCGACTCACCCGATTTGGAGATCGTAGGCTAATCCAAGTGGCTCGGTCGCTTTTTGGAGCTGCTGTGAAGCTTCCGAAGTGGATCGCGAAGCTCGATTTGCTCTGGATTGGCTTGACGAGCAATCCCACGTAGTCGCTCGAACCTTCGTCAATGGCGGACGTCGAGAGCTCTCTCTCTCTCTCTAACTCCCTCTCTCTCTATTCCGTTTACTCCCGCGAACCAAAATGAGCCCCCCTTTTTTGATCGAGAACCTTCCTCCCTTTTATACTCGTTTTTGAAATTTGGCGCGTACGGGGAGGGGTCTCGCCGAGCTGTCACGTGCCAATCACGCGGATTTGGGCTCGCCGGACGGTGACGGAATCATTACGATTCCGTCCAAGTCCGTTAGAAGTCCGTCGAGCCCCAAGTGAGCTCAAATTGCATCCTGGGTTAGGAGTGTTGACTTTTTACATCGCCGAGCTTTGACTGTCGATTTCGGCCGTCTCCGGCGGCCATTGGCCATGCCGCCGGTGACAAACGACGCACCAACACCTGAGGATGAAAAGCCCCACATCAATTTCATTGATTAAGGTCGAATTGGCCTTCAATTTGATCGTTGAAGTTCGCCCATCAAGTCTGCAGAATGGCTCGTACTCGTGGGGAAGATGAAGTATTGTGCTAGACCGGTTCGACCGGTCCGACCGGCGGTCAGACCGGTCCGAACCGGTTCAGGCAGTCATTTTTGCACAATTTTCAAAATTAATCCAAATTGATTGGGAATTTTTGCAATTAAATTTCAAAATTGCACTCGGGGGCCTAGATATTATCTAGAAATGTGTTTTTACCCAAAATTTCCCATCAATTTATATGAAAACCCCAAAATTTTCAATTTGCCCAAATTGGGGAAAAGTTCAATTGGATGTGTAATTGATCAAATTGGACCACGAGACCCACACCAATCGATTCCGAATATGTGAAAACATAAGGGACCAGTCCAATTTTGCCACGAAAGTCCCTCAATTGAGATTAATTTCAAAAATTGGCAAGTTGAGGGACTTAATTGCAAATAATTTGGGGATTTTGCCTAATTTGTGCAATTCGTGCAATTGATGGTGCAATTGATCGAATTAAAGTTCAAAGGGACCACAATTGAATGTCTAGACTCCAAATGTGCAAAAATTGCAAATAAAAAGACTCAATTGGTATTTTTTATGAGAATTCAACCTTAGGCATTATGAAGAAACACCTAAAATTGAACTCAATTTTTGATTTTTCTTGAGGTCAATATGAAAAGGGAATTAAAAGAAAAATATTGAATATTTTTGTGTATTTTTGTGACCTCTAAAAGCATTTTTTATGATTTTTTCAAAGATTTTTCTATTTTTCGAAAATATTAAAAAATATGAAAAATATGAAAAATTATTTTTTTGTTCCAAATTGGTTCCTTATGCTTGGCCAAGGCTTCCAATGTTGATTTTTAATTTTTTTAATTTTTGTGAATTTTTAGTGAATTTTGGAAAATAAAACTAAAGAAAAAAAACTAACTAAAAATTCGGTGTCAACAAGTATAAGCTCAAGCTGAATCCTGTAAAATGCGTATTTGGCGCTAGATCGGGAAAGCTGCTTGGATTTGTCGTAAGCGATCGCGGTATCGAAATCAACCATTCTAAGATCAAAGACATATGGGAAATAGGGACTCCCTCTACCGTTAAAGAAGTAAGGGGTTTGCTTGGAAGACTAAATTACATATCCAGATTCATATCACAATTGTCGGAAACGGCGAAACCCTTCTTCAAACTTCTAAAAAAGGGCGCAAAAGTGAAGTGGGATTCCGAATGTCAATAAGCATTCGTAAAGATCAAGGAATATTTGGTACAACCTCTAGTATTGGTACCTCCAATTCCTAATGTTCCTTTGACTTTATGCACGATAGTTCATGATGAGTCCTTGGGAGCTTTACTTGCCTAAACTAACCCCAAGGATCGAAAGGAACGGTCCATCTACCATCCGAGCAAAAAGTTCACCGCATTTGAAGTTAAATACTCATCGGTGGAAAGAACCTGTATAGCATTGGTTTGGGTCCTCTATAGATTGAGACAGTATACCTTACATTACTATATCCAACTGGTCACCGAAAATGATCCTATCAAGTACCTCATGAAAAAACCAGTTTTGTTGGGAAAGATGGCCAAGTGGCAAGTGCTCCTTTCGGATTTCGACATCAGAACCTCTCCCCAAAAATCTGTCAAGGGAAGAGTGATCGTCGACATGTTAGCTAAAAATCCTCCTAAGGACATTCTAGAACGAAATAATGGAAGTCGAATTTTGAGCATATCTGAAGACAAATGGACAATGTACTTTGATGGCGCTGTGAATCTTGCTAGATCGTGTACCGGGGCAGTTTTAATATCCCCTGAAGATCAACATTATCCCGTCTCGGCCAAGTTAGCATTCCCGTGCACCAACAACATTTCTGAATATGAAGCTTGCATCCTTGGGTTACAGCTGGCCATTTCATTGAAAGTAAGGAAGCTCTTGGTGTATGGAGATTCCATGCTCATCATCGTACAAACCCGGGGAGCATGGAAAACAAAGGATCCCAAGCTCATCCCTTATCACAAATTCCTCGAAAGACCGATCCAACATTTTGATGAGATCATATTCGAGTATCTGCCAAGAACTTAGAACCACTTTGCTGATACTTTGGCCACATTATTGGCCATGTTGCAAGTACAAGAGGGCCTTGAGATAGAACCATTGAGCATTGACATCCTTAATCAACCAGCATATTGCATGGTCATCGAAGGAGAATCTGATGAAGAACCATGGCATCATGATATTAAAAATTATTTGCTGAAAGGCGAATTCCCACGAGATAGCCAACCAGAGGAAAAGAAATACATCAGCAAGATGGCTTCTAAATTCTTCCTCAATGGACAGATCCTATACAAGAGATCCTTTGATTCAGTTTTGTTGAGGTGTGTAAACGCCAAGGAAGCAAATCTCATTATGAAAGAGATCTATGAAGGAGAATGCGGACCGCACATGAACGGTCATCTTCTCACCAAGAAGATCATGAGACTCGGATATTCTTGGATGACTATTGAATCGGATTGCAATCAACATGTTAGGTCTTGTCATCGGTGCCGGGTATATGGCGACAAGATAAATGGGTTGCCAAATGAACTGCATCAAATGTCAGAACCCTGGCCGTTCTCTATGTTGGGGATTGACATGATTGGTCCCATCAACCCAAAGGCATCCAATGGGTATCATTTCATTTTGGTGACCATCGATTACTTCACCAAATGGATTGAAGCTAGCTCATATGCCCGGGTCACCGCAAATAGTGCGGCTAAATTCATCAAATGAGATATCATCTCAAGATGTGGAGTCCCACGAGCGATCATTATAGACAATGGCTCCAATCCGAACAACAAGGTTGTGGATCACCTATTGGATCAATTTAAGGTACAACACCTTAATTCTTCACCTTACCACCCACAAATGAATGGAGTTGTGGAAGTGGCAAATAAGAACATCAAGAAAATATTGGCCAAGACCGCTGAGAGGTATCGAGATTAACACGAAAGATTGCCATATGCTCTCATGGCCTATCGAACTTCGATTCGTACTTCAACCGGGGCAACTTCCTACTCATTGGTATATGGTATGGAAGCGGTCCTACCGATAAAAGTTGAAATTCCCTCTTTAAGGATCCTTTCCCGGATTAAACTCTCGGAGGATGAATGGAATCAGCAGAGACATGAGCGATTAAATCTGATTGATGAAAAATGACTAAAGGCCATTTGTCATGGTCAAAGCTATTAGAAGAAAGCGGCCAGAGCTTTCAACAAAAAGGTCAAGCCCAGGAATTTTGAAACGGGGATGCTAGTTGTGAGAAAGATACTCCCGAATGCTCAATACCCGGGAGGCAAGTTTATGCCAAACTATGAGGGCCCCTACGTAATTCAGAAAGTTTTATCCGGGGGAGCTTTTATCCTTGTAAACATGGATGGAGAAGAATTGGCAAGTCTGATAAATGCGGATGCCGTGAAGAAATACTATCCCCGAAATAAAATCAAGCTTCAAAGTGATTGATGAGCAAATCTGAGTCACATAAAACTTTGCATTTGCATAACATCTGCATATCTGCATTTGCATATGTTTGCATTTTGCGGGGAGGCTCGGAGTCATGACGAATCTTGCAAAGCGATTGATCGGACAAGAAATCGGTTTTGATTTGAAATTCTAAATATCCATAACTGATCGGTTTCTTTTGATTCTCCAAGAAATAGGGATCGACATTTGAAGGAGACAGGTTTGAGGTTCACTTCTTTTATGAAGGATACTCATCTTCATTAAAAGACGTTATCATGCTTGACACTCGAAAAAAATTTGATTTGCAAAGCCGCAAGGCCTTTTAAAGAAACATCTCTTTTAAATTTCACAAACACTTTTTGAACATATCTTTTGTGATGAGAATTTCCACTGATAGTGAATTTTGATGAAAACGCCTTGAGGTCCTACAAAAGGTTATGTTTTAAAAGCATTTTCAAAATGATGATCCTTCAAATGAAAAGAGGCAAACCTTATTCTCAAACACGTCCCCGATACACTTGAGAGATGAGTGAGGGTGATAGAGAGAAAAAGCTTAATTTTAAGACCTAGGGGTCATTCGTGGTGATTACATGGATTGAAATGATGAAAGGCATTTTCATTTCAAATTTTCCATACACACTTATATCCCTTGACAACCATTCCGAACCAAAAAGGGAGAAGTTTTTCTGAATAAAACCCCGTCGGGAACCACCCCGCACTAGGGCACATTTGGAGGTTCATTGGTTGATTCCTTGGAGAAAAGGATCAAGGTAAGACTTTATTGTGCTAACCTGTATCAATCTTTTTGTGATAGCTTCAAGTGATCTATCGCGGAAGCTTGGAACACCTCAAAGTGAAGAAAAGCACTTCATTTCTATATCCCCAAACACTTCATCCTTTGATGAGCCAATTTGAGCCTTGACAATCTTCGTTTCTAAACCATTGTTGGTGATCACCTCCCTATACCGGGGCAAGACAAAGGAATTACCAGCAATAAGTCAAAATATAAATCGGAAGAATTTTCGATCCTGGTCTCGAAAAGAGCCGGTCAATGCAGAAAATAACAAGAGACAAAAGGGCTAGAAAAAGCAAAGTGCCTGCTAAAAGCAAAGGCTAAAGCCCATTTAAAAGCGTCCCGTAAAGGGAAAAGTTTGAAAATCACAATGATAGGAGGAAAATCCTCTAAGTCGATCGAATAAAGATGTTCATGAATCTTCCTCTAAGCAAATGACTGTTGGTAAAAATATCAAGGTGATCACCCACGTTCACCCCTCTTTTGAATATATGGCCTTTCTTAAAAAGCCTACCTTAAACCAAGATACCACCTATCCCCAAAACTTTTCTAATCTAGAGATGTCTTAGGCTAATGCGAGAAATCACATAGGAAGCTACTGCTTAAAGAGGTAAGCACAATCCTGTCTTATCATATCTTCGGGGTTCTTGACTTGTAGACCCGAAGGAGCTATTCTTGATCAAAGTTCATTTCTTAGCCTCAAGATGAATATCCTTTGATAAGCATTTGACCTGGCCTAAATTATGGTCCCTTTAAAATGCCTTCTCTAATCAATCGGATTGTATGCATCTCGAATGATCCCGAAACCTTAAGGTTAGGTCTCTTATGAGCATATTCAAGCTTTGAAAAGCCTTCCCAAATGGTGAGAAGCCCTCTTGGATGAAGGAAATCCTTTTGAAAACTTTTAAAGCAATCTTTTTGAAGAATACTCATATTTTGATAGTCAAAATCCTTCCCCAGTGGAGATTTGAACATGTGGGCCTCTCGACGATGTGTTTGAACAGGGTTCTTTCACAAATACAATTTGAAAACTTTTAATTGGGATTCTTAAGTTTTCCCCAAAACATAGAATCGTCTATTTTTCGTCATGACTCATGGGTCTCGACCTACTTGGATTGCTCGAAAATAGCACTAATGACGTTTAGTTGAATATCTACGGGCTTTCGGGTGTCCTCAAATCCTCGGAATGACTACATCTTTAAAGATCTGACTAATTTGAATTTTTTGTAGGTCCTCTGGTATTCCCGGGTCCTCGAATAATTCCTCTTTTAAAATCTGAAAATTGGGTTTGAGCTTATGTAGGTTCGCTAGTAATCCTAGGTCCTCCGATGGCACCCTCACCTCCTCTTTTAAAATCTGAAATCGGGTTTGAGCTTCTGTAGGTTCGCTAATAAACCTAGGTCCTTAGATGACACCATCATCTTTTAAAAATCTGAAAAATTGGGTTTGAGCTTCTGTAGGTTCTCTAGTGATCCTAGGTCCTCGGATGGCACCCTCTTCCATTTTAAATTTGAAGTTTAGTCTAAGTTTCCAAAGGATTCCTAGGAATAATACCCATGTTACCACTTTTGTCGATTCCAAAAGAAAGACATTAGTGTAATCTTTTAATAGGTGAACTCCTTTCTACGGGATAGCCGATCTCATTTTAATAGGTGAACTCCTTTCTACGGGATAGCCGATCTCATTTTAATATGTGAATTCCTTTCTATAGAATAGCTAATCTCCTCTAATAGGTGAATTCCTTTCTACAAGTAGCTAGTCTTCTTCTAAATGGATAATCAAATGTCCATTTTTGGGTCTTTCTAGGTAAATCCCTTATTACAGAGTAAACCTTTCTTTTAACCTTTAAATTTACGTGAAAAAACTTAACATCATACGGACGCTGATTTTTTAAAGAGACCTCACGAATCGCTCGAAGGTAATCTCATCAACTCATCCTATCAACCTTCGACTAACAATCTTCAGACCATTGACAGGTGAGCCACGGGTAAATCTCTCTATCCTCATTTCTCTCTCACATAAAGAATGGGTCGAAGTAATTTCTCCATAAAATTTTGAACTTCAACGACAAAGGTAAGATGATTGAATGTTAAGACTCGTTTTTCTTAAACTTTTCCCAATAGAGTCGATTAAAGATTTAGGTGTCACCTTGTCTTTGAAAGCAACCTCTAACCGAGATAACTTTCAAAGAGGGACATTTGTTGACACCTGAATTTTTTATCAAGTTTTTTTTTAGTTTTATAAAAATTCACAATAAATTCATAAAAAGTCAAAAAATTAAAAAATCAAGTTTGGTATCCTTGGCCAAGCATAAGGAACCATTTTTGAACAAAAAAAAATAAATTTTCATATTTTTCGTATTTTTTAAATACTTTCGAAAAATAGAAAAATATGAGAAAATTCACAAAAAATACTTGCCGAGGTCACAAAAATCTAGAAAAAATGTTCCATATTTTTCTTTTAATTCCCTTTTCGTAATGACCTCAAGAAAAATAAAAAATGAAATTCAATTTTAGGTGTTTCTTCATAACACCAAGGGTTGAATTTGCCTAAAAAATACAATTTGAGCTTTTTATTTGTAAATTTTGCATATCTTGAGTCAAGACATTCAATTTCAGTCCTCTGTAACTCCAATTTGATCAATTTCACCCCTAATTGCACGGATTGCATAAATTGGGCAAAAATTCCCAAAATCTTTGCAATTTAGTCCCCAAAATTTTTAATTTCTTAAATTACTTTTAATCCAGGGACTTTCATGAAAAAATTGGACTACCCCTTAAGGTTTTCATATGCTCTGGATCGATTGGCAGGGGTAATTTGATCCAATTTGGTCATTTGGACGTTCAATTGAACTTTTCCCCAATTTGCAATTTTAGAAAAATTTGGGATTTCATAGAAATTGACGGGAACTTTTGGGTAAAATCACATTTCTAGACAATATTTAGGCCCCTAAGTTCAATTTTGAAGTTTAATTAAGAAAATTCCCCACAGATTTTGATTAATTTTGAAAATTACAAGTCTGAACCGGTTCGGACCGGTCGAACCGGTCCAAAACAGTGTCGTCTTCTTCCTCGAGCTCGCGACATTCTGCAGATTGGATGATGAATTTTGATGATCAAATTGGACGACCAATTGGCTATAATTGGACAAGCTTAGGGAGGCGTTTTGTCCGCTATGACTAGACACGTCGATCGCCACCAGTATCATGACCAATGGTCTTTGGAGCACGGCGAGACAGCTGATCAAAGTCACGATGGTGCAAAAAAATCAACCTTCACAGAATGCACAAATTCAAGCCCGTTTTGCGATCGTCGGAGTGCCAAACGGAGTTGAAGGAGTTGAACGGAATTGCATTCCGTCCTCGACGCCGTTTGGACCTCTTCGCACGTTCGAATACGTGCGAAGGAAGGTCGATGAAGTTCCCCCGACGCGCCAAATTTCAAAACAGGTATAAAAGGATGAGAAGCTTTGCGAATCAAGAGGGAGGCTCATTTGTGCTCGCTAGAGATAACGGGATAGAGAGAGAAAAAGGCTCTCGTCGTCCACCATTGAAGAAAACTCGAGCGAGGAGCGTGAGGTGTCCAACAGCTCGATCCAAAACAAATCAAGCTCGCCGATCGTCACCGGAAGTTCGCTTGAGCCGAGGAGAAGTGATCGAACCAATTCAATTAGCTTGAGATCTCCAGAAATGGTAAGTCAAGCTTCGAATCATTTTACTGTGCATTCATGGCATCGCACCTCCACGAACATGATCCTTGTAATTGATATGTGCATTTTGATCCTTGAACGTCACCGAGCACATTTGCATTCCTGTTTTGCATCGATTTTGCTCGAATCGCCCGAGTCGAACCTTCAACCGGTCATCGGTCGGGCGTTCCTAGCTTTCGCGAGCTCAATCAGAGCTCGAGGTAAGCTTTCCGAACTTCCTGTGATGATCGTGTACAAAGGAATTATCCCGATTTTGCTTGAACTTGCATGATTAAACTCTGAGTTATCGTCTTGTGCGAAGTTCGATTCTCGTGATTTAGCCGATAGAATTGTTTGATTCTTGAGTATGTTAATCTGGAAGTTTAGACGAGGCGATTGGCTCTAGTTAGAGGTCAATCGGCCGAGATTTCACCGTCGGATCTCCCGGGGAAGTTTCGGCCGTTTGTTATGTCGGCGGCGAGAGGTTGAAGATGAAGCTAACGTGTCCGGTTAGCGAGTCAAAGTCCTAGGTGGCGAGTTGTGAGTGGTCCAGCATGTCGTCCCGTCGGCTCGGCCGTTGAGCGAGTTAGCCGAGTCAGATTGAATCCGACGGTCGAGATAAATAGGTTAGTTCAATTCTCGACCGTCCAATTAGATTTTAGGAAATTCGTTTAATAGTTAGGAAATAAAAAAATCGAAATGGTGTCGTTTTGTATAAGTAGTGAGCGACGTCATTCGGGTTAGAGACAAATGCAGCGTCGTTTTATAGCTTAGGTGGACGAACGGTCCAGATTAGATCTAGGTTTAATCGTGGCCGTTCGTTCTCGTGCGATGCGGCGTCGTTTTATGCAAGAGGGCGGACGTGATCCTGTGTGGCAAGGTGCACATGAGCGCGAGTCATTTGACGGTTGAGATTATTTCCTGGATTGATCCTGGCCGTCCATTTATTTTTTATATTTTCGGATATTAGGAGAATAATTTTAGAAAATAAAAAAAATAGAAATAAATAGATACGGCGTCGTTTAGTTTAGAGCAGGTCTCGAGTCGGGTCGGGATTAGGTTGACCGAGCGTGGACCGGGTTGACACAATCTGAAAAATTCATAAAAATATTCTAAAATTAAAAAAAAAATCAATAAAATTCATAAAATTTCCAAATTTTCCCAAAAAATTTCCAAAAAATGTTTAGGTCGATTCGGGACTATTAGAGTCTGAATCGAAAATTTTGAAGTTTCGAGGGTCGATTTAGGTCGATCCGAAAAATTACTGATTTTCGAAAAATAAATAAAAATTCCAAAGATTCTAAAAAATCACAAAAAATGGGAAATGACCACATTCAACTAGCCGGGCCCTATTTTGTGATTTTTGGGTCCCGAACCTTCGAAAAGACCATTTTACCCTTACGGGCATTTGGCTCCAAAATTTTTCGAACCATCCCGTAACTCAAATAGATCTTTCTCTGGGCCGATAGGGCCATATTAAACATGTTGTGCTCGTTTGATTGTTATTATTTTGATTATACATTTTATTTCCTAATTGTGAGTGATAGGATAGTGAATTCCCGTCTGCATGATAACCCTAGATCGTTAGAGTCTACGTCGCCCTAAATTTCATCTGTATGAATTCCTAGGTTAGAAAATCACTCAACTTTGGTAGCTGAAAGGGCATCGATGTAAATCTCGGCGTAACCAAGTCCCCGGAGCCAAATCTTTGGTTTTCGTAGAATCGAACGGTTTCTCCCGACCGCTCGATAGGGTTCCCGATCATACCCTCCAAAAATTGATCGGTGGCGACTCCATATGTATGTACACTATGCACATGTCACCCGACCACACCGAGGTCGATCCCGATATCTAAAGATCTTCTTCACGTCGCGATTCGAGTAATGGGTCTCGGGAGGGACCCACACGTCAAGATCCACCGCCAATTGGATCGAAAGCGTATCTCGTTAACCTCGCTTGCCTCGAGATCGAAAATCGGGAGCGGGTCATAACAAGTGTCTTTCATAAAGGAAGAAAACCTCAAACCTGTCTTCTTCAAATGCTGATTCTTGTTTCCTGGGGAATCAAAAGAAAACAATCGGTTATGAATAAAAATTTTCAGATCGAAGATGATTCCTTTTCCTAGTTTGATCAATTGCTCTATAGGATTCTTCAACATAGAGTCCTCCTGCAAAATGCAAACATATGTGAATGCAAGTATGCAGATGGCATGTAAATGCAAAGTTTTATGTGACTCGGATTTGCTCATCAAACAGTTTGAAGCTTGATTTTATTTCGGGGATAGTACTTCTTCACGGCATTTGCATTTACCGGACTTGCCAATTCTTCTCCATCCATGTTTACAAGGATAAGAGCTCCTCCAAACAAAACTTTCTAGATTAGGTAGGGGCCTTCATAGTTTGGTGTAAATTTGCCTCCCGGGTGTTGGGCATTTGGGAGTACCTTTCTCACAACTAGCATCCCCGCTTCAAAGTTCTTGGGCTTGACCTTTTTGTTGAAAGCGCCGGCCACTTTCTTCTGATAGCTTTGGCCATGTCAAATGGCCTTTAGCCATTTTTCATCAATCAGATTTAATTGCTCATGCCTCTGCTGATTCTACTCATCCTCCGAGAGTTTGAATTGGGAAAGGAACCTTAAGGAGGGAATTTCAACTTCTATTGGCAGGATTGCTTCCACACCATATACCAATGAGTAGGGAGTTGCCCCAATTGAAGTACGAATCGAAGTTCGATAGACCATGAGAGCATATGGCAATCTTTCATGCCAATCCCGATATTTCTCAACGGTCTTGGCTAATATTTTCTTGATGCTCTTATTTGCCGCTTCCACAACTCCATTTATTTGTGGGCGGTAAGGTGAGGAATTAAGGTGTCGTTTCTTAAATTGATCCAATAAGTGGTCGACTAGCTTGTTGTTCAAGTTGGAGTCATTGTGCGTAATGATCGCTCATGGAACTCCATATCTTGAAATGATATCTCGCTTGATGAATTTAGCCACACTGTTTGTGGTTGTTGACACTTGTTTTTTTTAATCAATTTTCCTTTAGTTTTATTTTCCAAAATTCACTAAAAATTCACAAAAAAATTAAAAAAATCAACATTGGAAGCCTTGGCCAAGCCTAAGGAACCAATTTGGAACAAAAAATAATTTTTAATATCTTTCATTTTTTTTAATATTCTCGGAAAATGGGAAAATACTTTAAAATTCATAAAAAATACTTTTCGAGGTCACAAAAATACACAAAAACGTCCAATGTTTTTCTTTTAATTCCCTTTTAATATTGACCTCAAGAAAAATTGAAAATTGAGTTCGATTTTAAGTGTTCCCTCACAACACCTAGAGTTGAATTTGCATAAAAAATACCAATCGAGTCTTTTTATTTGCAATTTTTGCACATTTTAAGTCTTGACATTCAATTGTAGTCCCTTTGAACCTCAATTTGATCAATTGCTCCCATAAATTGGCGAATTGCACGGATTGCACAAAATCCCCAAATTATTTGCAATTTAGTCCCTCAATTGGCCAATTTTTGAAATTACTTTTAATTGTGGGACTTTCTTTGCAAAATTGGACCGTCCCCCTAGGTTTCCATGCATTCTGAATCAATTGGCATAGGTCTCATGGTCCAATTTAATCAAATTGACACTCAATTGAACTTTTCCCCAATTGGCAATATTAAAAAATTTGGGGCTTTTGTTGAAATTGACATGAACTTTTGGGCAAAATTGCATTTCTAGATGATATCCAGGGCCCTAAGTGCAATTTTGAGGTTTAATTGCAAAATTTCCAAGTAAATTGTGATTAATTTTGAAAATTGCACAAAATTTACTATTCGAACCGGTTCGGACCGGTCGGATCGGTCGAATCGGTCCAGAACGGTTCATCATCTTCCTCGGACTCGCACCATTTTGCAGGTTTAGGGGGTGGACTTCAACCATCAAATTGAAGGCCAATTTAAGCCTAATCGAATCGATCACCTTAGGGGTTTCATGCATTGGATCAATACCCGTCGATTGAGACTAATTTCACGACCAATGGTCGCCGGAGGAGCTCCGGCGGGGCCACCAAAGCTCCCGCACACCGAAAGTCAACATTTTAGAATTTGTGAGCAATTAGTGCTCGTTTGAGCTCGGCCAAAGGCCTAACGGACGTTGGACGGAATCCTAACGATTCTATCACCGTCCGGCGAGCCAAAACTCACGTGTTGGCACGTGAGGAAGCTCGACCGGTTCACACCCGACGCGCGCGAATTCGAAAATTGGGTATAAAAGGAGGGGAACATTCTGGATCAAGGGAGGAGGCTCATTTTGGCTCACATACAACATAATAGAGAGAGAAAGCGAGGGAGGAAGAGAGAGGAGCTCTTGCGTGAAGCTCGAGCTCAAGTTGCGGACGAAGGTTCTGCAACTTCATTCCGGCGAATCTAGGACAAATCGGAACGCCGGACCACCGCAGGAAGTTCGCCGGAGCCACCAGGAGTCGATCGCACCGACCGGATCGGCTCAAGACCTTCAAAATCGGTAAGTCGATCTCCTAAGCTTCGTTACGTGCATCCATGGCATAGCGAGTTCACGAACATGATTAATGCAATTGGTGTGTGCGTTTTGATCTCCGAATGTCGCCGATCACTTTCGCATATCCTGTTTACTTCGATTTTGCATAAAACCCGCCAATCAAGTCCGAGAAATCAAACCTCCGCGGCCGTCCTTTGTCGAAGCTTGTCTAGACTAATCTAGACCAAACCAAGTCAATCGGACCTGCAGGTAAGGTTTCTAGACTCGATTTAAGTCGATCCTGTGATTTAATCGAACTATTATGCTCTGTGGTGCATGATTGAGCTCTGCAATGTCGTGATTGTGTATAGTCCGGTTCTTGAGATTTAGTCGATGATTTTGCTTGATTCTGATATATGTGAAACGGGAAGTCTAGATGAGTCGATAGGAGTTGGTTTTGTGAGATTTGGTTGAGGTTTCACTGTTAGATCGTCGCCGGAGGTTCTTGGCCGTCCATTCCCGTGTCGTCGCGAGGAAGAAGATGACCGATGTGGCGTGGTCAAACAGTCAACGAAATGACGTGTCGTCCCGAGATTGGACCATGTCATCGCTGACTCGGCTCGGCCGTTGGCGCGAGCGAGCCGAGTCGACCCGCATCCGACGGCCAAGGTAATTTCCTAGGTTTGATTTAGGGCCGTTGGATCCTTATTTTTGTATTTTTTTAGATTTTTCATTTATTAGTTAATAATACAGAAAAATACGAGAACGGCATCGTTTTAATTGGCTTATGCATCGTCGTTTAGGATAGATTAGGAACGGACGGTCCATATTGAGTCTAGGTTAAATCGTGACCGTCCATGCATTTAAGCGATCCGGCGTCGTTTTGGCGGGGATAGGACGAACGGCTTAGATTAGATCTAGGTTAGATCTTGACCGTCCGTTTAGTTATGCGATGTGACGCCGTTTTGTTAATAATAAGTAAGTGAGCGGCTCGGATCGAGCCTCGGCTTTTAATCTTGGCCGTTTGTTTGATAACTAGATGCGGCGTCGTTTCGTGAAGGGAGTCCGGCACGGCGTCGTTTCGCTTAAGGGATAGTCGATGGTTGAGATTGATCTAGGAATTGATCTCGGCCGTCCATTCTTTTTATATATAATTCTGAATATTAGAAAATCAATTTAGAAAATCAAAAAATAAATAGGTATATGCATATACGGTGTCGTTTTCGGTGTTGCGAATGGTTTGAGGGCGGTCGGACCGAGTTGACCGGTCGTTGACCGGTTTGACCCGGTCCAGAAATATTAATAAAAATAATAAAAAATAAAAAAGAAATTTCCAAAAATCCAAAAAAATTGTAAAAATACTTAGAAAATTCATAAAAATTCCCCAATTTTCACAAGAAATTTCTAAAAATTTCTAGATCGATTCGGGACTCATAAAGTCTGGATCAAAAATTTTGAGACTTCGAGGGTCGATATATGTCGATCCGGAAAATTTCTAATATTTTTTGAAAAAATAAATAAAAAATTAAAAAAAATTACAAAAATTAGAAAAATTCCATAAAATCACAAAAAATGGGAAATGGCCACATTCAACTGGCCCGACCCCGATTTTGTGATTTTCGGGTCCCAAACCCCAAAAATGAACATTCTACCCTTTTGGGCCTTTCGCCCCAAATTTTCCCGAACCAACTCGGGAACTCAAATTAGAGTTTTTCTTTGGTTCGATAGGACCATATTAGACTCCTTTATTGAATGATTGATTTGATTGACTTTGATTGTCTTGATTGTACTTTTGATTTTTTTCGATTGTGATTGTTAGGAATAGAAAATTCCCATCCGCATGTATACCTAGAGCCGTTAGAACCTACCTCACCCGAAAGTTCATCCGCATGAATTCTTAGGTTAGAAAATCACTCAACATCGGTAACCGAAAGGGCATCAATGTGAATCTTGGCGTAACCAAGTCCCCGGACCCAAAAATCGCTGGTTTTCGCGGAACCGAACGGTTTCTCCCGACCGCTCGGTAGGGTTTTCCGGTCATACCCTCCAATAAATTGATCGGTGGCGACTCCAAATTGCATGTACACATTGCACATGCCACCCGACCACACTAAGGTCGATATCGATATTTGATAAATTTTACCCGACATCGCGATTCGAGTAATGGGTCTTGGGAGAGACCCGCGATCTCGAAAGATCCCGCGGACAACCGGGGTCTTATATATAAAAAAGAGAGGATCGGCTCGTTAACCCTCACATTCCACCTCCCGCATATCCGACGACGGAGGAGGGTCGCGATAGACCGGCGACTCCGCTGGGGATGTTAAAAGAGGACTTAAGCCGATGAAAATGTTGATTGTTTTCTAACCCCGTTTTTGCGAGATGCTCTTGAAGGTGAGGTACGTCCACTAACAAAAGTGTTAAATGTTGATGCAGATGGGAGTTATAAGGGGTGGCGTCCGTGTCAACCCTTTTGTTGCAGATATGGTGTTTTGGATTGTGTGTTTATTTATGTCCATATTGAAGCGGTGTTTTGAATATAAATTGTTGTGCATGTCTTGCATATTTTGAGGATCACGACACTGCACACACAAGCGCCTAAACCCGAGCCGCGAATCACCCTTATAGGTCGCTATATATAGGGATCGGTATGCGAAGCTCTTGTGTTTGATTGCACTTGGGTTGACCATATTTGATCCCGCTTGCTATGCAAGATTGATGGTCCTACCCACTTGTTGTTTGATTGCGCTTGTGGGCGGCCCATCGATTTGTATAGCGGGATCCTTTTTAGGTCCATACCCGAGCCTTTTTTATTTCTTTAGAGTTGAACCTCACTTGTCTCATGCGCATGTGAAATGGACGGTTGGTATACCTAAAACCAAAAACCCAAAAAAAAGAGTAACATCGGTTGGTAAGGCTTTCTATCCTTTTTATTTTGAACTTGTAAATTTAAATTTTGCATATCATGCATTTTCATCACATATCATCACAATTTGTAAGATCGTTTAAGGAATCGGGGTTGAAGGTCAAATTTTTCTTTTTCGGATAGATGGCGCCCCGAGGTCATATTGATGTACCCGACGTATTCACATGGGAGCGGAGGACCGTTCGACGCGAAGACCGAGTACTCGCTACATTTCGAGTCTTTGGATTTGTCCATGGACGGGAGCTCAATGGACGTAACCGCATTCGTAGCGAGAGTTGCGATTATACCCGTTGTGGACGCCATTTGGAAATCAAGCGCGAAAAGGAGAGAATTTGGGATTTGTACATGAAATTGGCAAAGAAGCCTCGTGCGACCAAGACGGCCCCAAAGCACTTCCCGATCAAGAAGAAAGAAATCATCACCATATCCTCCGATGACGAAGAAGATGTTGAGCTTCCCGAGATAGTAGAAATCTCATCTGATGACGACACTATTTCGACTATCTAGTTTAGTACGACTTTGGGGCATTTTCAAGGTTTCATTATATTTTGAGTCGATTATGTACTTTCATCGACATTTATTGTCCGAACATCTTTAGATGCTATCATGTCCTATCCCTTTCGACTTTATTGTATTAGACTTGTAAATTCCATTAGTTGTCAAATTGTGAGCGACTTTCTACCCCGATTACGCTTAAACGATCCTAATCAAATTACATGCCATCTTTGGGTGAGATTAGGTCCGTAACTATCCTATTTGACTTATTTGGGTCAAGTGGGAGTAGTTGACCCTCATGTTATCAAATGATGACATGGAATTTAGTTAGCACATTTGCATCACATTTCATGCATATGCATATTAAAACCGTGGTAATTGACTTTAGGATCATCATTTTTTACATTTTTAGATCATGGGAAATGGAGACATCAAATTCATCCCAATCTTGCGCAAGGAGCTTTCTATATGGTGGGATCGCATCGACATCATCAACAAGGCCTACGTGGAAGGACGTTTGGGACGACTAGTAGAACTGATCAATGTGGAATATCAACCGGCTCTCATCCAAGCACTAGCCAAGGCATGGGACGCACGCACAATGACATTTAACTTCCGAGGATTAGAATTGACCCCTACGCTTGAGGAATACACCGCTATTATCGGGGCCAAGTTTGAAGAACGTATAGCTCAACCCCCTTTAGACATGGACTCTACTCGTTCTTTATCGAGTTTCCTTCGCCTTAAAACTTTTGAGATTGAAAAAGTTTACAAGTCCAATTCTAACAAGTTCACCTTCTCGTTCCTTTTCGACAATTATTCCTCTTTGCATTTGTCTTATTCCCAACCTCTAGAACTACCTTTGATCCTGCCATAGCCCACATAGTCGGACAAGTATGTTGTCGCTGGGATTATTCGTACATGATTTTAGTTGAGACCTTTCTGTCCCTAAACCGTTCCAAAACATCAAAAAAGGCTGTTTTCCAAGCATCTAGTGGGCTACTCCACATGTGGTTCACTTCTCATATGAAGACTTTCCAACTCCGAGTAGGGTGTTACGAGATCAATGAGCACGTTCACCCTCTTAGATCCTTTCTCAAATGTCAATCCCTTGTACCCAAAAACTCGTTTAAAAAATGGGTTGAGCTATTGGACAATTTGAAACCCGAGCATATTAGATGGCGTCTGACTTGGCCTAAGATTGTGGAAGCTTGCATTATGGGTGTGGAAGATAGCCCTATTCCCCTATTGGGATGTACCGGCGCTGTGGCATATTACTCCATCCGAGTAGTGAGGCAATTTGGAGTTTTACGGGAGGTGCCACCGGATGTTTGTCCCGGGATTTTCTCGTTTGACATGACACGAGGAAAGCTTACAAAAGAAGCAAAGAAGTTGTATCGGGCTCGGATCAAGCTTATTCTTCACGCTTTGAAGAATTCCCCTATGCAACAAGTTGAATGGCCGGATTATTTGGACGACGAGATGAACATTCATAGACCCTCCAAGGAGTATATCTAGAAATTTAAGGAGTATCGCCAATCAATGGTTGAGCCATATGTACCCGAGTGCGTATCTCCTCGGATTGAAGAGGTGGAGTCCTACGAGCCGGAGAATATAGTACCTTACGTATCGGGAGTAGAGCCGTACATTCCCGAAGATCCAGAGCAGTGGATGTCAGAAGAAGGAGAAGACCCATACCTGTTGGACTCCGATGGATCGGAAGAACAAGAAGAATGGAAACGTCCTAGACTTGGATAGATTCATTCCCCCATTTAGATTTTCACATATTTGTTATCTTTTAGATACTTTTGAACAATTTGGTTTGTAATAAATACTTATTATTTCTTTTATGAGCATTTCATGCATACATATAGAAAAGTCAATTACTACGGGTCAATATCTCCAATCCTTTAATATTTTCCATACTAATTTGATGTTCTGAAATCAGGTGAGTGATAAATATGAGGACTCGTAGCAAAACGCGCAAATTAAGGATGGAACAAGAAGAGCTCACACCTCGTGTAGGTAATCCGGAGAACCAGATGAATATAATCGCCACAATGGTGGCAGAGATGAAAGCGATGCTGATCGCTAGTCAGGGGAGATACCCCGTTGATCCTAATTCCCAAGCCCCTGCGGGCTCTTCTGATGGAGCGAATGTTAATCCGGCACCCGCCGTCGTCCCACTTTGAATCCGGAGCGACCGCCTAAGGATCTTCCCGTTGTGATTGACCCGGAGAAAAAGGAGAAGCAAGTCCTCAAAATGGAAGAGGAAATTAAAAGGCTAGCTAAGATCGAAGAATGCCCGGCAAGTCGGGGTTATGAACTTTCGAGGTTCGACAAGGTTGCGCCGTTCGAGAAGATAGAGGTTCCTGCTAACTATAAGGAACCAGATTTTGTGAGGAAATATAATGGGACCGGGTGTCCCAAGGCGCACCTAAAGTATTATTTGCGCCGAATGTCGCAATTCTCGGACAACATTTCGTTATTGGTCAATACCTTCCCGGAAAGCCTATCCGGGGCAACCCTGGCTTGGTTCATTGAATTGGAGCCCGGAGAGGCTCGGCGATTAGGACAAGTCGGCGAGCACGAGTTCCTTCGGCAATACAAATTTAACACTCTGACCGCCCTCACTAGAGAGGACCTTCTGAGAACCGTAAAGGGAAAGAATGAGGCCGTTCGCACCTACGCTCGGAGATGGAGAGCATTGGCTATGCAGGTAATGCCGCCCGTCCCGCAAGAAGAACTAATAGACCTGTTTCTCAAGGCCCTTCCCTTTGAGTTTTTCGACAAGCTGAACACCTCTGGGTGTCAAACGTTTGCGCACCCGATCAAGGTGGCGTAACGCCATGAGTGGGCACTAAGAGAAAAGAAGATACCTGAAGCACCTTTCGGACGCCAATACCCTTTGAAAAGGGATAATAGGGAGCAAATTGGAGAAGTAGCCTTTGTCCCTAACCCGCCAAAGCCTAAAAATTTCTCACCTTCTATCCCTACCCAAGGAAGGTCCTCCTGGACCGCTTCCAAACCGCCATAATTTAGAAGAAAGAACCAACCTGTTTTCACCCCATTACCCCGATCCTTATCCAAATTATTACCCGTGCTGTTGGAGAACCGCTTGGTTGTAAAAGAGCCACCTAGAGCTCACCCACCAAGATTTCCTGGGTTTGATGAAACCCGGACCCGCATATACCATATGGGAGAAAGGGGACATAATGTGGACAACTGTCTCGCTCTCAAATTTAAGGTGCAAGCGTTGATTGACGATAAGGTTTTGGAGTTTGATAAAGCTGAACCAAATGTGCAATGTAACCCGTTACTTGAGCATCGCGAGGTGAACGCGATTTTCGGAGGCGAAGAAGAAGAGGTTATGGAGTTCATAGTGGATATAAGTAAAATGCAGGATGTCTTGACATTGGCGTCACAATACCCGGAAGGAGAGAATATTTCTCGGAAACAAAAGGAGGCGTGTTTGGAAAAATTAATTAACTTGGGCATCATAGGAAAAATGGAAGACGCCACTTTTAAAGGGACGTACGTGGCTGTGGACATGCAAGTCGAAGAATTTGCGATGAAACCTACGGGGGGAGCTGTTTGGAAAATACCCTCAAGATACTTGATGAGTATTAAAGATGGCCAAGAAATTGAAGAGATAGACGAATATGAAATCCGCCTGGATAAGGCACGTAGAGGCGATAGAAGATTTATGCAGAAAGCCCTTGAGAGGGGAGAAATAATTGATAATCTGGGAGAAGATAGCGGCGGCTATAACTTTAAAGTGCTATATTCGGCGCCCCAGAGTTTCTTTGTGGATTCTGGAGATATAGTCCCCGATGGGTGGGGTGGCATGGATGATCCCGAAAGTGAGGAATTTGTCGGAACGATCGAATAAAGTTAAAGACCAGGCGGCCCCTCGGGATGAACGGGAGAACCGAGAGGTCGACATGTGACTTTCTAATCTGGAGACGCATATACGTCATTTGACGACTATGGTAGCAGAGTTATCTCGTTTATTGGCTAAGAATAACGCCACAAGAGTAGAAGAGAACATGCAGATTCTGGAGATACGGCGGGCTATAGAGACACAAAATCGAAAGATCGCTCTACTGCAAGAGCAAGGAGATGATGTGTCAAGAAAAATGGATGAGTTGATACAGCTGATTACGCCACTTACTCGGGCAAGAAATGTTCCGCCCCAAGGCGTGAACCCGAGAGTGACCTTCCGTACAAAGTATAATGGCGCTGGATGTCCCCTGGCACATATCTCATACTATCTCCGCCAAATGGTTGGCTACCACGAAGATGACGAAACATTAATCCGGAACTTCGGACATAGCTTAACAAGCCCCGCATTAGCATGGTTTCGATCAATCGATTTGGATTGGGTTCCAAGTTGGGAGGATTTATCGGAGCACTTCATACGGCACTTTGAAGTTGGAATCGGAGGTTATTTCACCAAAGCTAATTTGTTGAACATCCGGAAAGGTGAAGATGAGAGTTTTGAACTCTTCGCTAGGAGATGGAAGAAACATGCTGCGATGGTGCAATCGCCACTGTTCGAAAGGGAAATGCTGGAGTTCGTCTTGAAGTCACTTCCGGCGAAATATTTTGATTGCATGTATGCATACACTTATTCTTCATTCCAACATCTAGTGGAGATCGGCATGAGGATTGAAGGAATTATCTTGAGAGTTAGAAGGGAAAGGCAAAGGGAACTGGATGAAGAAAATGCCACGCTGGTAAGGCTAGGTCCAGAACATAACCCCGATGAGGTCCACGAAGATGAAATGATCGGAATGGTAGATACTCCTATCCGCTTTGTCATCGATCCGAATAAGGTGGACAGCCGGGAAACATCCGCTTCGGAGAATCCTTCAACGTCTGAATCACCATCGAAAAGATCGGACCAAGTAAAGATTAAGTTGCCTCCTGTTAAGGAGTATAATTCAAGGGCGGTTCATTGGGATTATGGAACGGGCGAGATTGACGCCATAATGAGATCGGGAAGATGTTATTCATCAAGAGAGGCGGATTCTCAAAAGAAAGCCCCGACTGCAGAAGAAGTTGAGAAGTTACAATCGGTCGTGAGGACCGGTGAATATGAGGTTGTCGACCAACCGAGGAAAATGCCGGCACTGATTTCCTTACTGGATCTCTTCAAAAATTCTGAAAAGCATAAGAATGCCCTCTTGAAAGTGCTGGATGAGGTGCATGTTCCGGAAACAATTAACGAAGTTCAACTAGGGGACTTCGTAGGTGCTATCATTTTGAAAGACCAGATATCCTTCTCGGATGAAGATTCCCGAAAGAAGGGCGGGTCTACAACAAAGCTCTCTACATCAACGTGAGGTGCCATGGAAAGGAGATTCCTCACGTTCTGATTGATAATGGCTCTGCTTTTAACCTGTGTCCTCTGAGCACTTTGAGAAGCTTGGTGATCAACGAAGATTTCGTGAAGACATC
The DNA here is from genome assembly GCF_020921035.1 of Rhodamnia argentea. Taxonomy (NCBI): domain Eukaryota; kingdom Viridiplantae; phylum Streptophyta; class Magnoliopsida; order Myrtales; family Myrtaceae; genus Rhodamnia; species Rhodamnia argentea. Next base: position 11,527,569 of record NC_063158.1, read on the forward strand.
CAAGGCCACTATCCGGTCGTTTGATGGAGTCTCTAAGAATGTGGTGGGAGAGATCGAACTGGACATTGTCATTGGACCGGTAACATTCTCTATACCGTTCCAAGTGTTAGATATCCCTAGCGCTTTCACCCTCCTTTCGGGAAGACCGTGGATTCATGTTTACGGAGCGGTACCTTCCTCCCCGCATCAAAAGTTAAAATTCGTGGTCAAGGGTCAATTGATCACCATCCATGGCGAAACGGGACATCGAGTTGCTTTAAAAGGGATGGTCCCATACATTGAACCCTCAAAGGAGGAGGAGCTGAGTTATCACACCTTTGACATTGTATACGTCGTGCATGTATCGCCGGATGTAAAAATAGCCGCGCCGGAGCTTTCGAAACCCGCAAATATGGCGGGAAAAGTGCTACTTTCGAACGGTTTTTGTCACGCCCCGTGTCCTCCGAGTGCGCCAACATCCCACGTTGTCGAAGAAATCTCGTAACTCACCGGGATCGCAAACGGACGTAAAACACGCGAGATGCAAATGCAAGCGGAAGCAATGAAAACAAACCCGACAATGAATATAGAATGACCTTAGAACATAACACCAAAATACATATAAGCGTCGCGACCCTCCGGAAATTTTTCCGGGCGGAATAGGGCTAACGAGCCAATCCCTTAATTTTTCATGACCCCGGTTGTCGGCGGGGTATTTTCTAGGATCGCGGGTCCCTCCCAAGACCCATTGCTCGAATCGCGATGTCTGGTAAAATTTATATCGAATATCGACCTTAGTGTGGTCGGGTGGCATGTGCGATGTGTACATGCAATTTGGAGTCGCCACCGATCGATTTATTGGAAGGTACGATCGGAAAACCTTACCAAGCGGTCGGGAGAAACCGTTCGGTTCCGCGAAAACCAGAGATTTTGGGTCCGGGGACTTGGTTACGCCAAATTTCATACTTGACGCCCTTTCGGTTACCGATGTTGATTGTTTTTCTAACCTAAGAATTCATGCAGATGTAATATCGGGTGAGGTAGGCCCTAACAATTCTAAGTTTTCATGCGGATGGGAATTTTCTATCCTAATCAATCACAATCAGAAAAAATTAATGCGCAATCAAAATCATTACAAGCAAACAAATCAATCAATCAAGGTTTGATATGTCTAAAATGGCCCTATCGGCCCACACAAAAATCAATTTTGGGTTTTAGGGTGATTTGGCAAAAATTTGAGGCGAATGGCCCAGAAGGGTAGAATGGTCATTTTTGGGAGTTCGGGACCCGAAAATCACAAAATTCCAATTTGGCCAGTTGAATGTGGCCATTTCTCATTTTTTTGCGATTTTCTTGAATTTTTTCTAATTTTTCTATTTTTTTGGAATTTCTATTTATTTTTCAAAAATATTGGGAATTTTCCGGATCGAAATTAATCGACCCTCGAAGTCTCAAAAATTTTCGATCCAGACTTTATGAGTCCCGAATCGATCTACAAATTTTTTGGAATTTTTTGTAAAAATCTAGGAATTTTTATGAATTTTCTAAGTATTTTTACAATTTTTTTGGATTTTTGGAAATTTCTTTTTATTTTTTATTATTTTTTATTAATAGACCGGACCGGGTCAGCCCGGTCAACGACCGGTCAACCCGGTCCGACCGCCCGCGGACCCACTCTATGCCTAAAACGGTGCCGTGTCTATTTTTCTAAATTTCTTTTTGATTTTCTAAACTAATTTCCTATTATTCGAAAATATATAAAAGAAATGGACAGCCGAGATTGAATCTGGAACCCATCTCAACCGTCGATTCGACTCAACCAAAACGACGTCACATATTGACATTGAACGGACGGCCCAAATTAGATATCTAGACTTCATCTCGGCCGTTGACTCCTATTAATCCAAACGACGCCGCATTAGACAAAGAACGGACGGCCATGATCTAATTCTTAGGCTCGATCTGAGCCATTCAACCCTTCTACATATAAAACGACGACGCTTCCATCCTATACGCTAAACGACGTCGCCCAATCAAGCGAATAGACGGCCAAGATTCAATCTCGGATCCAATCCGGACCGTCCACCCCTATTAAGCTCAAAACGACGACACTTTTGCTTCAAACTCCAAACGACGTCGCTCGTCCAAAGACCTAAACGGCACCGTTTCGCCTAATTTCTATTTTCTACCTATTATACTAAATAATAATAAAAAAAAGAAAATCAGATCCGACGGCCCTAAATCAAATCTACCGTTGGATTCGAGCCGACTCGGCTCGTCCGCGCCAACGGCCGAGCCGAGTCGGCGACGAGCCGGACCAACCAGCGCTCGACACATCAGCTCGTTGACTACTTGACCACGCCACGTCGGCTTCTTCTTCCTCGCCGCGGCGACCAGAAATGGACGGTTGAGAGCTCTCCGGCGAGATCCAACGGTGAGATCTCGCCGGAAAAGCCTCAAACCAACGGCGATCGACTCTAATCAACCTCTAGATCAACATATTAAAAGATCAAACAAGTTCATCGGCTAAATCGTGCGAATCGAGCTATACACAATCACGGCAACACAGGTCTCAATCAAGCGATATCGAGCATAACTATCGAATTCAAGCTTCAAGCAAGTTTAGATTAGGTCTAGAATACTTACCTCGGGTTCGGATTGAACCCGCAGTCATTGGATTCGTCTGGTCGAAGTCCGACCAGGTCGCGGAATGTTGAAGGCTCGACTCGGGGTTTTCATACGAGGTTAATGCAAAATAAAGACGCGATCGTGATCAGCAATGCACAAGGACAAAAACGCACACAAAAATTGCAAGGATCGTGCATGAATCAGTGAGATGCCATAGACGCACAGTAGGATAATCGCAAGCTCGACTCACCTGATTTGGACGATTCAAGCGGATCGAGCTGGTGCGATCAACTCGCCCGAGTTTGGAGGAAGTTCCGGTGATGATCCGCCGCGCCGATTTGGCCTGGATTCGCCGGGCCGAAGTCGCGCAGTTCTGAGTTGAACTCCGGCGAAGACGTCGCCCGAGAGCGTCTCTCTCTAACTCTCTCGTTTTCTCTCTCTATTCGGTTACTGGACGAGCACGAATGAACCTCCTCAGCCCGGAATCTTCTCTAGCTTTTATAGTGGTCTTTCAAAAAATTAGGCGCGCACGGTGATGGCTCACCGACTCACTTCGCACGTGCCCAAGTGTGCGAAGTGAGTTGGATGGAGACGAGGACGGAATAGTGTTCCGTCCAAGTCCGTTTGACACTCCGGCTATGCTGACACCCGAATTTTTAGTCGGTTTTCTTTAGTTTTATCTTCCAAAATTCATTAAAAATTCACAAAAAATCAAAAAATTAAAAAATCAGCATTGGAAGCCTTGGCCAAGCCTAAGGAACCAATTTGGAACAAAAAATAATTTTTCATATTTTTCGCATTTTTTTTAATATTTTCGAAAATAGGAAAATACTTGAAAAATTCATAAAAAATACTTTTCGAGGTCGCAAAAATACAGAAAAATGTTCAATATTTCTATTTTAATTCCCTTTCCATATTGACCTCAAGAAAAATTGAAAATTAAGTTCAATTTTAGGTGTTTCTTCACAATGCCTAAGGTTGAATTTGCATAAAAAATACCAATTGAGTCTTTTTATTTGCAATTTTTACACATTTGGAATCTAGACATTCAATTGTGGTCCCTTTGAACTTCAATTTGATCAATTTCACCCTCAATTGCGCCAATTGAACGAATTAGGCCAAATCCCCAAATTATTTGCAATTTAGTCCCTCAATTGGCCAATTTTCGAAATTACTTTTAATTGAGGGACTATCTTGATAAAATTGGACTGTACCCTTATGTTTTCATACATTTCAAATCAATTGGCATAGGTTTCATAGTCCAATTTGGTCGAATTGACACTCAATTGAACATTTCCCTAATTTGGGCAAATTGAAAAACTTGGGGTTTTTGTGCAAATTGATAAGAAATTTTGGGCAAAAACACATTTCTAGATAATATCCAGGCCCTAGAATCCAATTTTGAAGTTTAATTGCAAAAATTCCCAGCCAATTTTGTTTAATTTTGAAAATTGAATGAAATTCTTATCGCCGAACCGGTTCAGACCGGTCTGACCGACGGTCGGACCGGGTGAACCTGTCCCGAGCAATGTCGTCGTCCCCAACAGATTTGTGCATTTTGCAGGTTTGAACAATGGATTTCAACGGCCAAATTGGGGTTCAATTCGTGCCTAATTGAGCTAATTGGTTGAGGGCTTTTATTCTTCAGGTTGAGGAGCGTCAATCCTCACCGACGGCGAAGCCAATGCTCGCCGGAGACGGCCGGAATCGATGGTCAAAGGCGCCGGCGTCCGAAAAGTCAACGTTTCTCAAACCGTGACGAATTCATGCTTGTTTGAGTTCGATTAAGGGTCTAACGGACGTTGACGGAATCACAACCGATTCCGTCACCGTCCGGCGACCAAAACGCGTGAGATTACCACGTGCGAAGCATCACCGACTCAAGCTCAAATGCGCGCGCGATTTCAAAAACCAATATATAAGGCTGAAGAGGATTCTAGAAGAAAGGAGGGGCTCATTCGTGCTCACCAAGCCTAACAGAAGAGAGAGAGAGAGAGAAAAGGGAGAGAGAGCTCACCTTCTCGCCCGCGCGATCGAAGGTTTGAACTCGAACCGTGAGATCTTCGTGGAGACGATCCAGAGAGAATCGAGGCTTGCCGTCACTTCAGGAAGCTTGCTCGGACCTTGGAGAAGCGATCGCAACCTCCGGATCGGCTCGACGTCTTCAAAACAGGTGAGTCGAGCTTCTAGTTTCCTTATTGTGCAACTATGGCATATCACTTCCTCGTGCATGATTTCTTAAATTGATTTGTGCCTTTTGTTCCTCGACCACTTCTAACCATGATCGCATCCTTTTTCTGCATTGATTTCGCCCGAGTCACCCGAATCAAACCTCCAACATTCCGCGGTTCGGCCGATCTTCGGCCGGACAAATCTGGCAACTCCGGGCTCGATCGGAGCCCGAGGTGAGTATCCTCAACTCGATTTATGCATGTCTGAAGCTTGGATTTGATTGTTATGCTCTGTATTTCGCGTTTGAGATTTGGAATACCGTGATTGTGCGTAGCTCGATTCCTATGATTTAGCCGTTGAAATTGTTCGATTTTAGAATATGTTAATCTGGATGTAAAAGTGAGTAGATTGGCGCTGGTTTGAGGTTGATCGGCCGAGGTTTCACCGTTGGATCTCGCCGGGAAACCTCGGCCGTTCGTTCGGCGTCGTCGCGAGGAAGACGACGATGCCGAAGTGGTATTGGTCAACGGGTCAAAGTCCTACGTGGCGAGTCAAACAAGTCAACGAGCTGACGTGGCGTCCTCTAGTTGGGCCAGCTCATGTCCGAGTCGGCTCGGCCGTTGGCGCGAGCGAGCCGACTCGGACTCGATCCGACGGCCGGGATTATTAGATGAGTTTGATGCGTGGCCGTCGGATTTGATTTTTGTTTTTCTTTAGATATTAGTATATTAGATAGAATTTTGAAAAAATAAAAACGGTGCCGTATTAGCTTAGGCGAACGTCGTCGTTTTAGCCTTGGAAGGAATGGACGGTCCCGGATTGATTTTAGGTTATATCGTGACCGTCCATGCTTTTAATCGATCCGGCGTCGTTTTGGTAGGGATAGGACGAACGGCTTAGATTAGATTTAGGTTAGATCTTGACTGTCCGTTTAGTCAAGTAATGCGACGCCGTTTAGACTAAGACCCAGAAGTGTCGTCGTTTTGTGTACGGAAGGAACGAATGGCCTAGATCGAGCCCTAGGATCTAATCGTGGCCGTCCATCCAAGGTTTGATGCGGCGTCGTTTTTGTGTAAGAAGGGCGAAGCGTCGTCGTTTTGTTCGGGAGGGTGTCGACGGCCGAGATCAAATCTGAGATTGATCTCAACCGTTCATTTCTTTTTATATATTCTCGGAAATTAGGAAATTGCTTAGAAAATTGGATAAAAAAATAGAAATAAATAGATAAATATGCATACGGTACCGTATAGGGTTGGAGTGTGTTTGTGAGCGGTCGGACCGGGTTGACCGGTCGCTGACCGGGTTGACCCGGTCCGGTTCATTAATAAATAAATAATAAAAAAATAAAAAGAAATTTCCAAAAAAATCCAAAAAAATTGTAAAATACTTAGAAAATTCATAAAAATTCCCCGATTTTCATAAAAAATTTCTAAAAATTTCTAAATCGATTCGGGACTCATAAAGTCTGGATCGAAAATGTTTGAGACTTCGAGGGTCGATTAATTTCGATCCGGAAAATTTCCAATATTTTTGAAAAATAAATAAAAATTCCAAAAAATAGAAAAATTAGAAAAAATTCAAGAAAATCACAAAAAATGAGAAATGGCCACATTCAACTGGCCAAATCGAAATTTTGTGATTTTCGGGTCCTGAACCCCCAAAAATGACCGTTCTACCCTTCTGGGCCTTCCGCCCCAAATTTTTACCAAATCACCCCGACACCCAATTTTGATTTTTGTGTGGGCGGTAGGGCCATTTTTTAGACATATCAAACCTTGATTGATTGATTTGATTGCTTGTAATGATTTTGATTGCGCATTAATTTTTCTGATTGTGATTGATTAGGATAGAAAAATCCCATCTGCATGAATACTTAGATTTTTTTAGGACCTACCTCATCCGATATCGCATCTGCATGAAATCTTAGGTTAGAAAAACAATCAACATCGGTAACCGAAAGGGCGTCAAATTTGAAACTTGGCGTAACCAAGTCCCCGGACCCAAAATCTCTGGTTTTCGCGGAACCGAACGGTTTCTCCCGACCGCTCGGTAAGGTTTTCCGATCGTACCTTCCAATAAATCGATCGGTGGCAACTCCAAATTGCATGTACACCTCGCACATGCCACTTGACCACACAAGGTCAATTTCGATATTTGATAAATTTTACCCGACATCGCGATTCGAGTAATGGGTCTTGGGAGAGACCCGCGATCCTAAAAAATACCCCGCCGACAACCGGGGTTAAAAAAAAAAAATTAAGGGATCGGCTCGTTAGCCCCTATTCCGCCCGGAAAAATTTCCGGAGGGTCGCGACAGACCGGCGACTCCACTGGGGATGTCTTTAAGAGGATTTAAGCCGATAAAAATGCTGATTGTTTTCTAACCTCGTTTTCATGAGATGCTCTTGAAGATGAGGTACGTCCACTAACAAAAAAAAGTGTTAAATGTTGATGCAGATGGGAGTTATAAGGGGTGGCGTCTATGCTAACCATTTTTGATGCGGATATGGAGTTTTGGATTGTTTGTTTATTTATGCAAATTTTGAAGCGGTGTTTTGAATATAAATTGTTGTGCATGTCTTGCATATTTTGAGGATCACGACACTTGCACACACAAGCGCCTAAACCCGAGCCGCGAAATCACCATTTAGGTCGCCATAGATAGGGATCGGTATGCGAAGCTCTTGTGTTTGATTGCACTTGGGTTGACCATATTTGATCCTGCTCGCTATGCAAGATTGATGGTCCTACCCACTTGTTGTTTGATTGCGCTTGTGGGCGGCCCATCGATTTGTATAGCGGGAGCCTTTTTAGGTCCATACCCGAGCCTTTTTGATTTCTTTTAGAGTTAAACCTCACCTGTCTCATGCGCATGTGAAATGGATGGTTGGTATACCTAAAACCAAAAACCAAAAAAAAGGAGTAACATCGGTTGGTAAGGCTTTCCACCCTTTTTATTTTGAACTTGTAAATTTAAATTTTGCATATCATACATCCGCACTACATTTCATCACAATTTGTAAGATCGTTTAAGCGATCGGGGTTGAAAGTCAATTTTTCCTTTTTAGGATAGATGGCGCCTCAAAGTCGTGTTGATGTACCCGATGTATTCACATGGGAGCGGAGGACCATTCGACGCGAGGACCGAGTACCCGCTACATTCCGAGTTTTCGGATTTGTTCACGGACGAGAGCTCAACGGACGGAACCGCGTCCGTAGTGAGAGCTGCGATTATACCCGATGTGGACGATATTTGGAGCTCGAGCGCGAGAAAGAAAGAATCTGGGAGTTGTACATGAAGTTGGCAAGAAAGCCACGTGCGACCAAGACGACCCCGAAACATTCCCCGATTAAGAAGAAGGAAATTATCATCATATCCTCCGATGATGAAGAAGATATCAAGCTTCCCGAGATAGTAGAGATTTCATCGGATGAGGATACCATTCCGACTGTCTAGATTAGTACGATTTTAGGGCATTTTCTAGGTTTCATTATATTTTGTACTTTCATCGACATTTATTGTCCGAACATCTCTAGATACTGTCATGTTCTACCTATTTTGACTTTATTGTGTTTGACTTGTAAATTCCATGAGTTGTCAATTTGTGAGCGACTTTCTACCCCGATTACGCTTAAACGATCCTAATCAAATTACATGCCATCTTTGGGTGAGATTAGGTCCATAACTACCCTATTTGGCTTATTTGGGTCAAGTGGGAGTAGTTGACCCTCATGTTACCAAAAGATGACATGGAATTTGGTTAGCACATTTACATCACATTACATGCATATGCATATTAAATTGTGGTAATTGACTTTAGGATCATCATTGTTGCATTTTTTAGATCATGGGGAATGGAGACATCAAAGTCATCCCAATACCGCGCAAGGAACTCGCTATATGGTGGGATCGCCTCGACATCGTCAACAAAGCCTATGTGGAAGGACGTTTAGGGACGACTTGTAGATTTGATCAAAGTGGAATACCAACCGGCGCTCATTCAAGCACTAACCAAGGCATGGGACGCGCGAACAATGACATTCAACTTTCGAGGATTGGAATTGACCCCTACGCTGGAGGAGTATACCGCTATTATCGGGGCCAAATTTGAAGAACGTATAGCTCAACCCCCTTTGGACATGGACTCCACTCGTTCGTTATCGAGTTTCCTTCGCCTTAAAACTTCGAGATTGAAAAAGTTTACAAGTCCAATTCCAACAAATTCACATTCTCGTTCCTTTTCGATAATTATTCCTCTCTACCCACTCGAAACCGGGTCATAAATCGGGAAAGGTGTTCATTTTGGCTTTCTTTGCATTCGTTCTATTCCCGACTTCTAGAACTACTTTTGACCCCTCCATAACCCATATAGCCGGACAAGCATGTTGTCGCTGGGATTATTCGTACATGATCTTAGCTGAGACTTTTCTCTCCCTGAATCGTTCCAAATCTTCAAAGAAGGCTGTTTTCCAAGCGTCTAGTGGATTACTCCACTTGTGGTTCACCTCTCATATAAAAACTTTCCAACTCCGAGTGGGGTGTTATGAGATCAACGAGCACGTTCACCCTCTTAGATCCTTTCTTAAGTGTCAATCCCTTGTACCCAAGTACTCATTCAAAAAGTGGGTTGAGCTATTGGACAATTTGAAACCCGAACATATTAGATGGCGTTTGACTTGGCCCAAGATCCTAGAAGCTCGCATTGCGGGTATTGAAGATAGCCCTATCCCCTTATTGGGATGTACCGGCGCTGTAGCGTATTACCCCATTCGAGTGGTGAGACAATTTGGAGTTCTACAAGAGATACCACCGGATGTTTGTCCCGGGATTTTCTCATTTGATATGACACGAGGAAAGCTCACTAAGGAAACAAAGGAGTTGTATCGGGCCCGGATCAAGCTTATTCTTCATGCTTTGAAGAGCTCCCCACCGCAACAAGTTGAATGGCCGGACTATTTGGACGATGAGATGAACGTTAACGGGGCCTCCAAGGAGTATATCCGGAAGTTTAAGGAATATCGTCAATCAACGGTCGAGCCATATGTACCCGAGTGCGTATCTCCTCCGATTGAAGAAGTGGAGTCATATGAGCCGGAGTACATAGTACCATATGTACCGGGAGTAGAACCGTACATTCCCGAGGATCCGGAGCAATGGATGTCGGAAGAAGGAGAAGACCCATACTTGTGGGATTCCGATGGATCGAAGAGCAAGAAGAGTGGAAGCGCCCCCGACTTGGATAGATCCATTCCCCCATTTAGATTTTACATATTTGTTATCTTTTAGATACCTTTGAACAATTTGGTTTGTAATAAATACATACTATTTCTTTTACGAGCATTTCATGCATACATATAGAAAAGTCAATTACCACGGATCAATGTCTCCAATCCTTTAATATTTCCCATACCGATTTGATATCCCGAAAACAGGTGAGCGATAAATACGAGGACTCGTAGCAAAACGCGCAAGTTAAGGATGGAACAAGAAGAGCTCGCACCTCGTGTGGGTAATCCGGAGAATCAAATGAATGTGATCGCCACAATGGTGGCGGAGATGAAGGCAATGATGATTGCAAGCCGGGGGAGATACCCCGTTGACCCTAATTCTCAAGCTCTGCCGGGGGCCATCCGATGGAGCAAACGCTAATCCGGCGCCCGCCGCTAATCTAACTACGAATCCGGAGAGACCGCCTAAGGATCCTCCCATTGTGATTGACTCGGAGAAAAAGGAGAAGCAAGTCCTCAAAATGGAAGAGGAAATTAAGAGGCTCGCTAAGATCGAAGAGTGTTTGGCGAGTCGGGGTTATGAGCTCTCGAGATTCGACAAGGTTGCACCGTTCGAAAAGATAGAGGTTCCGCTGATTACAAGGAACCGAGACTTTGTAAGAAGATATAATGGGACTGGGTGTCCCAAGGCGCACTTGAAGTATTATCTGCGCCGAATGTCGCAATTCTCGGACAACATCCCACTATGGTTAACACCTTCCCGGGAAAGCCTATCGGGGCAGCCCCGGCGTGGTTCATTGAATTGGAGCCAAGAGAGGCTCGCCGATTGGGATAAAGCGCAGACGAGTTCCTTCGGCAATACAAGTTTAACACTTTGACCGCCCTAACTAGAGAGGACCTTTTAAGGACCGTAAAAGGGAAGAGCGAGGCCGTTCGCGCCTACGCCCGGAGATGGAGAGCACCGGCGTCGCGGGTAAAGCCGCCCGTCCCGGAAGAAGAACTAATAGACCTTTTTCTCAAGGCCCTTCCATTTGAATTTTTCGACAAGTGAACACCTGCGGGTGTCGGACATTTGCGCACCCGATCAAGGTGGTAGAGCGTCATGAGTGGGCACCGAGAGAAAAGAAGATACCCGAGGCGCCTTTCAAACGCCAATACCCTTTGAGAAGGGATATTAGGGAGCAAACTGGAGAAGTAGCTTTTGTCCCTAATCCGCCAAAACCCAGAAATTTCTCGCCTTCAATTCCTACCCAAGGAACGTCCTCCTGGACCGCTTCCAAACCACCGGAATTCGTAAAGAAGAACCCGAGTTATTTTCACCCCACTACCCCGACCCTTATCCAAATTGTTACCCATGCTTTTGGAGAATCGTTTAGTTGCAAAAGAGCCACCTCGAGCTCACCCGCCAAAATTTCCTGGGTATGATGAGACCCGGACGTGCGTATACCATATGGGAGAAAGGGGGCATAACGCGGACAACTGTCTCGCTCCGAAGTTCAAGGTGCAAGCATTGATCGACGGAAAAGTTCTGGAGTTTGATAAAGCCGAACCGAATGTGCAGCGGGAACCCGCTACCCGAGCATCGCGAGGTGAACGCGATCTTTGGAGATGAAGAGGAGGAGGTTCTGGAGTTCATAGTGAATATGGATAAAATGCGGGATATCTTGACATTGGCCTCGCAATACCCGGAAGGAGAGAGTATTTCCGGGAGCAAAAAGAGGCTTGCTTGGAAAAATTGATTAGCTTGGGCGTCATAGGAAGAATGGAAAATGTCGCTTTCAAGGGGACCTACGTGGCGGTGAACATGCTGTCCGAGGAGTTCACGATGAAACCTACGAGGGGAGCTGTTTTAAAAATACCCTCGGGATATTTGATGAGCATCAAAAATGGTCAAGAAATTGAAGAGATAGACGAATATGAAGTCCGTCTGGATAAGGCCCGCCGAGGCGATAGAAGATTTTTGCAGAAAGCCCTAGAGATGGGCGAAATAGTTGATAACCTGGGGAAGATAGTGGTGGGTACAACTTTAAAGTGCTATATTCGGCGCCCCGAGTTTCTTTGTTGACTCGGAGATGTAGTCCCCGATGGGTGGGGTGGAATGGATGACCCCGCAAGCGATGAATTTGTGGGAACGATCGATGAAGTTAAGGACCAAGCGGCTCCTCGGAATGAACAGGAGAATCGAGAGGTCGATATGCGACTTTCTAACTGAGACGCACATGCGTCATTTAACAACTATGGTAGCAGATTTATCGCAATTGACGACCAAAAGGAATACTATGGCGATAGAAGAAAGCATGCGGATTCTGGAGATACGGCGGACCATGGAGACACAAAATCGAAAGATCGCTCTACTGCAAGAGCAAGGAGATGACGTGTCGAGGAAAATGGATGAGTTGAAGGAGCTGATTACGCCACTTACTCAAGCAAGAAACGTCCCGCCTCAAGGTGCGAACCCGAGAGTGGTCTTCCGCACGAAGTATAATGGCGCTGGGTGTCCTCCGGCGCATATCTCATATTATCTCCGCCAAATGATTGGCCACCATGAAGATGATGAAACACTAATCCGGAACTTTGGACAAGGTTTAACGGGCCTCGCTCGATATGGTTCCAATCAATCGATCCGGATTGGGTCCCGAGCTGGGAGGATTTATCGGAACACTTCATACGACACTTTGAAGGTGGAACCAGAGGTTATTTCAATAAGGCTAATCTGTTGAATATCCGAAAAGGGGAAGACGAGAGTTTTGAACTCTTCGCGAGGAGGTGGAAGAAACACGTTGTGATGGTGCAACCGCCATTGTCGGAGAAGGAAATGCTGGAGTTCGTACTGAAGTCACTTCCGGCGGAATACTTTGATCGCATGTATGCATACACCTACTCCTCATTCCAACATCCGGTGGAAATCGGTATGAGAATTGAGGGGATTATCCTAAGAGTCGGAAGGGAAAGGCAGAGAGATCTGGATGAAGAAAATGCCACGCCGATAAGGCCCGGTCCAGAACATAACCCCGAGGATGTTCATGAGGATGAAATGATTGGGATGATAGATGCCCCAATTCGTTTCGTGATTGATTTGAACAAAGTTGATAGCTGGGAATTGGAAACTTCTAGTTCGGAAAAACCATCAACATCCGAATCACCACCGGAAAAGATCATACCGGTGAAGATTAAGTTGCCGCTTGTGGAGGAGTATAATTCAAGGGCGAGTTCACGGGATTATGGAACGGGCGAGATTGACGCCATAATGAGATCCGGAAGATGTTATCCCCCGAGAGAAGCGGATTACGAAAAGAGAGTCCCAAGCTGCGGAAGAGGTTGAGAAGTTGCAATCGGTTGTGAGGACCGGTGAATATGAGGTCGTTGACCAATGCGGAAGATGCCCGCACGGATTTCCTTCTTGGATCTCTTCAAAAATTCTGAAAAGCACAAGGATGCCCTTTTGAAAGTGCTTGGATGAGGTGCATGTTCCGGAAACAATTAACGAAGTGCAATTAGGAAACTTTGTGGGTGCTATCCTTCGAAGGACCGGATATCCTTCTCGGACGAAGACTTCCCGAAAGAAGGGCGAGTTCACAATGAGCCCTCTACATAGCCGTAAGGTGTCACGGGAAGGAGGTTCCTCACGTCTTAATTGATAATGGTTCCGCTTTCAACTGTGTCCACTAAGCACTTTGAGAAGCTTGGGGATCAATGAAGATTTTGTGAAGACATCCAAGGCCACCATCCGATCATTTGATGGAGTCTCCAAGAATGTTGTAGGAGAGATTGAGCTGGACATTGACATTGGACCGGTAACTTTCTCTATACCGTTCCAAGTGTTGGATATTCAAGCGCCTTCGCCCGCTCCTGGGAAGACCGTGGATTCATGTGTGCTCGGAGCGGTACCTTCCTCTCTCGCATCAAAAGTTAAAATTTGTGGTCAAGGGTCAGTTGATCACCGTCCATGGCGAGACAGGACATCGAGCGACTTTAAAAGGGATGGTCCCTTATATTGAACCCTCAAAAGAGGAGGAGCTGAGTTATCACACCTTTGACATTGTATCTCGTCATGCATGTGTCACCAAATGCAAAGGTGGCTATACCGAGCTTTCGAGACCTGCAACTATGGCGGGAAAAGTGCTACTCTCGAATGGATTTATTCCGAGTCTTTGGATTAGGGAAATATGGTCGGGGAATTCGTAACCCTTTGAATTTGGGCTCAAATGACCACAAGGTTGGTCCGGGTTATAATGGAATAGCGGAAAATAACATAGGTCGAGGCCGAGGTCGAAACAATCGTTATGGAGACCGTGGACGCCGTGGACGCCAAGGTGGCCGTTTCATAGGTACCGATGTATGGAAAGCTAAAGGAAAAATGCTCCTAAACCCTTTATTCGAGGTATTCTCTAAGGGAGGCAAATGGCTGGAAGATGAAGACATCTACGAGGATGCAGAGCCGGACTTATTCAACCCGTTCCTGGATAATCGGGTGAACGTGATAATTGAGTGGCCGGACGATGATTTCCCCACCCCCGAGTAAAAGGCTCTTTCCGAACTTTATCTTTTAATGCATTTTGATTACTGCATTTGCTTTAAAGCTTTTTGATGTTTTAGCACCCTTTGGGTCACATGCCGTGATCCGAAGTGCGATCTTGTATTGTTCTTAGTTGCATCTATTAATGAAAAACATTTCAAATTTGATTACGGACATGTGGAGCAACGGATTGGTCCAATGATGACAATTGATTCTACCATGAAACTTGAGGCCCGATCCGCCATATGATCTAGGGTTTTAAACAGCTTTTGAGAACCGGGATGTCGGAAGATCGTGGACTAGTTCTCCTTTCCTTATCTAAGAAAATTGAAATTTGAAAAAATGTTTTCATGATAGGAATCATGCATCCTTCAATTTTATCATCTTTGAATACTAACCTTTCATGGTGCATTTCGGGCATGTCATCCCACCCATACATAACGGGTTAATATGTGACTCGGATCGGCTCGATGACTATGCATGCGAAGTTGATATAGACGAGGTTGATGTGAGCGATATCAAGAAAGAATGGGATTGTTTTGAAGAATCTAAACCCCATATTTCTGAAGAACCCATCACTATTAACTGGGAGATTCGATTTGCGTCAAGGAAGTGAAAATAGGAGGACACCTCTCCGTAGCGGATGTTTTAAGGATGACGGCGTTACTCAAGGAATATCAAGATATTTTCGCTCGGTCATATCTTGACATGCCGGGGCTAGATCGTGAAATTGTGGAGCATGCTCGCCCACCAATCCTTCTTGCACACCAATAAATCAATCACCTAGAAGAATGAATCCCGAATCGGCGGATAAGATCAAGGAAGAGGTGATGAAGCTCCTTAAAGTTGGATTTATCGAGGCTGTCCCATATGCTTGATTGGGTCGCCAACATCGTACCCGTAAAGAAGAAAGACGGGAAAATTAGAATATGCGTGGATTATCGGGACTTAAACAAAGTTAGTCCGAAGGATGATTTTCCCTTACCGCACATTGATGTGCTCGTCGACAGATCTGCGGGCTTTGAATTATTCTCCTTTATGGATGGATTCTCGGGATATAATCGGATCATGTTGAAGGAAGAAGATAAGATCAAGACCTCATTCACTACACAATGGGGAACTTTCTACTACAAGGTAATGCCATTTGGATTGAAAAATGCGAGGGCAACATATCAAAGGGCTATGGTAACCCTTTTTCATGACATGATACATAAGGAGATTGAGGTCTATGTGGATGATATGATTGCCAAGTCCAAACCTGGAGAAGACCATGTTAAAGTACTGAAGAAATTATTTGATCGATTAAGAAAGTATAAGCTCAAGTTGAATCCTGCGAAATGCGTATTTGGTGCAAGATCCGGAAAGCTGCTAGGATTTGTGGTGAGCGATCGTGGTATTGAAATTGACCCTTCCAAGATTAAAGCCATATGGGAAATAGGAACTCCTTCCACCGTTAAGGAAGTAAGGGGTCTACTTGGGAAGGTTGAATTATATATCCGATTCATATCCCAACCGTCGAAACGGCGAAACCCTTCTTCAAGTTGTTAAAGAAAGGTGCAAAAGTCAAATGGGATGCGGAATGTCAACAAGCATTTGAGAAGATCAAGGAATATTTGGTGCAACCTCCAAGTATTGGTACCTCCTATCCCTAACATTCCTTTAACTCTATATCGTCGATCAATGATGAATCCTTGGGGGCTTTACTTGCCCAAACTAACCCCAAGGATCATAAGGAACGGGCTATATATTATTTGAGCAAAAAGTTCACAACATCTGAAGTCAAATACCCAGCAGTAGAAAGGACTTGTGTAGCATTGGTTTGGGTCCTCCACAGATTGAGGCAGTATACACTGCATTATCATATAGAACTGGTCACCGAAAATGACCCTATCAAGTACCTTTTGGAGAAGCCAACATTGTTGGGAAAGATGGCTAAATGGCAAATCACGCTTTCGAGTTTGATATCAAAACCTCTCCCCGAAGTCCGTCAAGGGAAGAGCAATTGCTGACATGCTAGCCGAGAATCCTCCTAAGGACGTTTCGGAGCGAAACAAGGGAGGTCAAATTCTGAATATATCGGAAGACAAATGGACAATGTACTTTGACGGTGCAATGAACCTCACTGGATCGAGCATCAAGGCGATTCGATATCCCCCGAAGATCAACATTATCCAGTTTCGGCCAAGTTGGTATTCCCCTGCACCAACAACATTTCTGAATATGAAGCCTGCATACTAGGATTACAATTGGCTATCTCGTTAAAGGTAAAGAAGCTACGGGTATATGGAGATTCCATGCTAATCATTTTACAAACTCAAGGGGAGTGGAAGACAAAGGATCCCAAGCTTATTCCTTATCATAAATACCTCGAGGAGATGATCCAACATTTTGAGGAGATCACTTTTGAATATCTGCCGAGAACTCGGAACCATTTTGCTGATGCTTTGGCCACATTATCAGCCATGTTACAAGTGCAAAATGGTCTTGAGATAGAGCCATTAAGAATTGATATCTTAGAGCAACTTGCATCTTTGCATGGTCATTGAAGAAGAACACGATGAAGAACCGTGGTACCACGACATCAAGAATTACCTCCTTGAAGGGCGAATTCCCTGGGGACGACCAACGAAGATAAGAAATACATAAGTAAGATGGCATCTAAATTCTTCCTCAGCGGACAGATCCTATACAAGAGATCCTTCGACTCGGTCCCGCTTGAGGTGCGTGAATTCCAAAGAAGCAAATCTCATTATGAAAGAGATTCATGAAGGGGAATGTGGACCGCATATGAATGGCCACCTCCTCGCCAAGAAGATCATGAGACTCGGGTATTCTTGGTTGACTATCGAGTCGGATTGCAACCAGCATGTTAGATCCCTGTCATCAATGCCGGGTATACGGCGACAGGATAAATGCGCCGCCAACCGAGCTACATCAAATGTCAGAGCCATGGCCATTCTGCATGTGGGGAATTGATATGATTGGCCCTATCAACCCAAAGGCCTCAAACGGACATCGCTTTATTTTGGTGGCTATTGACTACTTCACTAAATGGATTGAAGCTAGCTCATATGCCAATGTCACCGCGAATAGTATGGCTAAGTTTATCAAGCGAGATATCATCTCAAGATATGGAGTGCCAAGAGCCATCATTACGGTCAATGGCTCTAATCTGAACAACAAGGTAGTCGATCAACTATTGGAACAATTTAAGGTACGACACCTTAATTCTTCACCTTACCGCTCGCAAATGAATGGAGGCGTGGAAGCGGCTAACAAGAACATCAAGAAGATATTGGCCAAGGCTGCGAGAAGTATAGAGATTGGCACGAAAGATTGCCATATGCTCTTATGGCCTACCGAACTTCCATTCGTACTTCGACCGGGGCAACTCCCTATTCTTTGGTATACGGTATGGAAGCAGTCCTACCGGTGGAGGTGGAAATCCCCTCTTTAAGGATCCTGTCTCAAATAGAACTCACGGAGGATGAGTGGGACCGGCAGAGACACGAACAATTGAATTTGATTGATGAAAGGCGATTAAGGGCTATCTGTCATGGTCAAAATTATCAGAAGAAAGTAGCCAGAGCTTTTAACAAGAAGGTTAAGCCCAGAAATTTTGAAGCGGGGATGCTAGTTGTGAAGAAAATGCTTCCAAATGCACAACACCCGGGAGGCAAATTTATGCCAAATTATGAAGGCCCCTACGTGATTCAGAAAGTCTTATCCGGGGGAGCTCTTATACTTGTAAACATGGACGGAGAAGATTTGACAAGTCCAAGAAATGCAGACGCCGTGAAGAGATATTACCCTTGAAATAAAATTGAGCTTCGGAGCGATTAATAAGCGGATCCGAGTCACATAGAATTTTGCATTCGCATGACATCTGCATACATGCATTTGCATACGTTTGTATTTTGTAGGTGGAGTGGGAATCGTGAAGAGCTTTGCAGAGCAATTGATCAAAAGGGAAGTTATTTGTTACTTTGGATCACGGATTTTGAATATCTCGAAGCGATTTGTTTCCTTTTGTTTTTACGGGAAATGGAGTCGACATCCGAAGGAGGTAGAAAGGAGTCGCTCCGGGATTTGAAAATTTTGAATATCTTTAAGCGATTTGTTTCCTTTTGTTTTTACGGGAAACGGAGTCGACATCCGAAGGAGGTAGAAAGGAGTCGCTCCAGGATTTGAAAATTTCGAACATTTTGATCGATTTGTTTCCTTTTATTTTTACGGGGAAACGGGAGTCGACATTCGAAGGAAGTAGAAAGGAGTCGCTCGGGATTTGAAAATTTTGAATATCTTTAACCGATTTGTTTTTCTTTTTGTTTTTACAGGAAACGTGGAGTCGACATCCGAAGGAGGTAGAAAGGAGTCGCTCCAGGATTTGAAAATTCTGAACATTTTGACTGATTTGTTTCCTTTTATTTTTACGGGAAACGGGAGTCGACATTCGAAGGAAGTAGAAAGGAGTCGCTCCGGGATTTGAAAATTTTAAACATTTTGACTGATTTGTTTCCTTTTGTTTTACAGGAAACGGGAGTCGATATCCGAAGGAGGTAGAAAGGAGTCGCTCCGAATTTGAAAATTTTGAATATCTTTAACTGATTGTTTCCTTTTGTTTTTACGGGGACGAAGTCAATATTTGAAGAAGACAGGTTTGAGGTTCTCCTCCTTTACAAAGTATTTTCATACACCGTCGTGCTTGAAATTAAGAAAAATTTGGATTTGTAAAGCAACGAGCTTTTCAAAGAAACATTCCTTTCAAATTTCGGAAACGTCTTTTGAATACCCTCTCAATGAAGATTTTTTGCGAATGATGAATTTTCAATGAAATACCCCGAGTTTCTATAAAAGGGCTTGTTTTGAAGGTTTTTCAAAAGAGCGATCCTTCGGATGAAAAGAGGCAAACTTTGTCCTTAAACACGTCCCCGATACACTTGAGTGATGAGTGAGAGTGATGGAGCGAAAGAGCTTAATTTTGGGACGTAGGGATCATTCGCGGTGATTACATGGATTGAAATGATGAAAGGCATTTCCATTTCAAAATTATCCATACACATTTATATCCCTTGATAACCAATCAGAGCCAAAAGGGGAATTTTATGAATATAACCCTGTCAAGAATCACCCCACACCGGGGCATGTTTGGAGGTTCATTGGATGATTCTTTGGAGAAAAGATCTCGTAAGACTTTATTGTGCTAACCTGCATTAATCTTTTTGTGATAGCTTCGGGTGATTTTCGCGAGACTTGGAACACCTCAAAGTGAAGAAAAGTACTTCATTTCTATATCCCCAAATACTTACCCTTTGAAGAGCCAATTTGAACCTTTGAATATTCGTTTCTAAACCCTTATTGGTGATCACCCTCCCCACACTGGGGCAAGCAAAGGAATTACCGGCAATAAGTCAAGATGCATAATTTGGAAGAATTTTTGATACTTGTCTCAAAAGAGCCGGTCAATGTAAAAATGATGAAGAATGAAAGGGCTAGAAAAAGCAAAGTGCCTGGTAAAAGCAAGGCCAAAGCCCATAAAAAGAGCATCCCGAAAAGGGGCGAATTCTGAAAAAAATCAGCAAGATGAAAAGAGGAAAATCCTCAAAATCAATTGAAGAAAGAATGATCATGAATCAATTGCAAAAGCAAATGAATGCTTTGGAAGAATGTCAAGGTGATCACCAAAGTTCACCCCTCTTTACGAAAATATGGCCATTCTTAAAGAGCCCACCTTAAACCAAGATACAACTCTGTCACCAAAACTTTTTCGATCTAAGAGGTGTTTCAAGGTTGATGCAAGAAATCATACAGAAGCTACCGCTAAAAGAGGTAAGTACAATCCTGTTTTATCATGTCTTCGGGGTTCTTGACTTGTAAACCCGAAGAAGCTATTGTCGATCAAGATTCATTTCTAAGCCTCAAAATGAATATCCTTTGATGAGCCTTTGACCTGGCCCGAATTACGGTCCCTTTTAAAATGCCTTCTCCGATTAGTCGGATTGTATGCATCTCGAATGATCCCGAAACCTCAATGTTAGGTTTCCTGTGAGCAGATTTGAATTTTAAGAAAAGCCTTTCCAAAATGGTAAGAAGCCCTCTTGGATGAAGGAAAACCCTTTTGAAAAACTTTTAAGACAACCTTTTTTGTAGAACACTCGGGATGTGTCATTCAAAATCCATCCCCAGTGGAAATTTGAGCTTGTGATTGGATACATTTCCTTCGCAAATACACTTTGAAAATTTGTCTAAGAATTCTTAAGTTTCTTCCCAAGACTTAGAATTGTCATTCTAATGATGTTTGATTGAACTTTCGGGGTTCCCTGGTGATCCCAAATCCTCGGAAAAGTTGCATTTTAAAATTTGATTAACTTGGATTTTCTCGGTGTCTCTTTGGAGTCCCCAGGTCCTCGGATCCCCCACTATTTGAAAATTTGAAATAGGGTTTGAGCTCTGTAGGTACACTAGTCAACCTAGGTCCTCGGATGGCCCCCTCTCGGACGGTTAGTAGCTGGAGAGACGAAAACCGATCCGCTTATTTGAAAATTTGAAATAGGGTTTGAGCTCTGTAGGTACACTAGTCAACCTAGGTCCTCGGATGGCCCCCTCTCGGACGGTTAGTAGCTGGAGAGACGAAAACCGATCTGCTTATTTGAAAATTTTGAAATAGGGTTTGAGCTCCGTAGGTACACTAGTCAACCTAGGTCCTCGGATGGTACCCTCTCGGACGGTTAGTAGCTGGAGAGACGAAAACCGATCTCGCTTTTTTAGAAAATTTGAAATAGGGTTTGAGCTCCGTAGGTACACTAGTCAACCTAGGTCCTCGGATGGTACCCTCTCGGACGGTTAGTAGTTGGAGAGACGAAAACCGATATGCCTTTTTGAAAATTTGAAATAGGGTTTGAGCTACGTAGGTACACAAGTCAACCTAGGTCCACAAATGGCACCCTCTCGGACGGTTAGTAGCTGGAGAGACGAAAACCGATCTGCTTTTTAGATGGTGAGTCCCCGCATGGAGGATAGCCAATCTTTTAAATAGGTGAAACCCCTTTGTTACAAGGGTGAACCTCCCCCTCGACGGTTAGTAGCTGGAGAGACGAAAGCCGATCTCGCTTTTTAGATGGTGAGTCCCCGCATGGAGGATAGCCAATCTTTTTAAATAGGTGAAACCCCTTTGTTACAAGGGTGAACCTCCCCCTCAGACGGTTAGTAGTTGGAGAGACGAAAGCCGATCTGCTTTTTAGATGGTGAGTCCCCGCATGGAGGATAGCCAATCTTTTTAAATAGGTGAAACCCCTTTGTTACAAGGGTGAACCTCCCCCTCGAACGGTTAGAGATTGGAGAGACGAAAACCGATCCGCTTTTTAGATGGTGAGTCCCCGCATGGAGGATAGCCAATCTTTTTAAATAGGTGAAACCCCTTTGTTACAAGGGTGAACCTCCCCCTCAGACGGTTAGTAGCTGGAGAGACGAAAGCCGATCTGCTTTTTAGATGGTGAGTCCCCGCATGGAGGATAGCCAATCTTTTTAAATAGGTGAAACCCCTTTGTTACAAGGGTGAACCTCCCCCTCAGACGGTTAGTAGCTGGAGAGACGAAAGCCGATCCGCTTTTTAGATGGTGAGTCCCCGCATGGAAGATAGCTAATCTCTTTTAAATAGGTGAAACCCCTTTGTTACAAGGGTGAACCTTCCCCACAAATCTTCAAACCACCACTCGACACCGGACGAACGCCGACCATTGCAAATCTCGCCGTTCATTCAAAGGTAATTCCATACACCGAATCTTTCAACCTCGGATCAACAAATCTCAAACCATAGACAGGTGAGCTACGGGTAAGTCTCTCTCTCTTCTCATCTCTCTTTCACATGAAATGTGCATAAATTGGAAATAATTCCCCACGGAGTTAGAGCTTAAACAGCAAAGGTAAAGCAATTGAATGTCAAGACTTATTTTCTTTAGATTTTTCCCTAGCAGAGTCGATTAAGGATCCAGGTGTCACCTTGTCTTTGAAAGCAACCTCTAACCGAGATTACTTTCAAAGAGGGGCAGGTATTGACACCCGAATTTTTAGTCAGTTTTCTTTAGTTTTATCTTCCAAAATTCATTAAAAATTCACAAAAAATCAAAAAATTAAAAAATCAGCATTGGAAGCCTTGGCCAAGCCTAAGGAACCAATTTAGAACAAAAAATAATTTTTCATATTTTTCGCATTTTTTTTTAATATTTTCGAAAATAGGAAAATACTTGAAAAATTCATAAAAAATACTTTTCGAGGTCGCAAAAATATAGAAAAATGTTCAATATTTCTATTTTAATTCCCTTTCCATATTGACCTCAAGAAAAATTGAAAATTAAGTTCAATTTTAGGTGTTTCTTCACAATGCCTAAGGTTGAATTTGCATAAAAAATACCAATTGAGTCTTTTTATTTGCAATTTTTGCACATTTGGAATCTAGACATTCAATTGTGGTCCCTTTGAACTTCAATTTGATCAATTTCACCCTCAATTGCGCCAATTGCACGAATTAGGCCAAATCCCCAAATTATTTGCAATTTAGTCCCTCAATTGGCCAATTTTCGAAATTACTTTTAATTGAGGGACTATCTTGATAAAATTGGACTGTACCCTTATGTTTTCATACATTTCAAATCAATTGGCATAGGTTTCATAGTCCAATTTGGTCGAATTGACACTCAATTGAACATTTCCCTAATTTGGGCAAATTGAAAAACTTGGGGTTTTTGTGCAAATTGATAAGAAATTTTGGGCAAAAACACATTTCTAGATAATATCCAGGCCCTAGAATCCAATTTTGAAGTTTAATTGCAAAAATTCCCAGCCAATTTTGTTTAATTTTGAAAATTGAATGAAATTCACTGTCTGAACCGGTTCAGACCGGTCTGACCGACGGTCGGACCGGATGAACCTGTCCAGAACAGTGTCGTCGCCCCCAACAGATTTGTGCATTTTGCAGGTTTGAACAATGGATTTCAACGGCCAAATTGGGGTTCAATTCGTGCCTAATTGAGCTAATTGGTTGAGGGCTTTTATTCTTCAGGTTGAGGAGCGTCAATCCTCACCGACGGCGAAGCCAATGCTCGCCGGAGACGGCCGGAATCGATGGTCAAAGGCGCCGGCGTCCGAAAAGTCAACGTTTCTCAAACCGTGACGAATTCATGCTTGTTTGAGTTCGATTAAGGGTCTAACGGACGTTGACGGAATCACAACCGATTCCGTCACCGTCCGGCGACCAAAACGCGTGAGATTACCACGTGCGAAGCATCACCGACTCAAGCTCAATTGCGCGCGCGATTTCAAAAACCAATATATAAGGCTGAAGAGGATTCTAGAAGAAAGGAGGGGCTCATTCGTGCTCACCAAGCCTAACGTAAGAGAGAGAGAGAGAGAAAAGGGAGAGAGAGCTCACCTTCTCGCCCGCGCGATCGAAGGTTTGAACTCGAACCGTGAGATCTTCGTGGAGACGATCCAGAGAGAATCGAGGCTCGCCGTCACTTCGGGAAGCTTGCTCGGACCTTGGAGAAGCGATCGCAACCTCCGGATCAGCTCGACGTCTTCAAAACAAGTGAGTCGAGCTTCTAGTTTCCTTCTTGTGCAACTATGGCATATCACTTCCTCGTGCATGATTTCTTAAATTGATTTGTGCCTTTTGTTCCTCGACCACTTCTGACCATGATCGCATCCTTTTTCTGCATTGATTTCGCCCGAGTCACCCGAATCAAACCTCCAACATTCCGCGGTTCGGCCGATCTTCGGCCAAACAAATCTGGCAACTCCGGGCTCGATCGGAGCCCGAGGTGAGTATCCTCAACTCGATTTATGCATGTCCGAAGCTTGGATTTGATTGTTATGCTCCGTATTTCACGTTTGAGATTTGGAATACCGTGATTTGTGCGTAGCTCGATTCCTATGATTTAGCCGTTGAAATTGTTCGATTTTAGAATATGTTAATCTGGATGTAAAAGTGAGTAGATTGGCGCTGGTTTGAGGTTGATCGGCCGAGGTTTCACCGTTGGATCTCGCCGGGAAACCTCGGCCGTTCGTTCGGCGTCGTCGCGAGGAAGACGACGATGCCGACGTGGTATTGGTCAACGGGTCAAAGTCCTACGTGGCGAGTCAAACAAGTCAACGAGCCGACGTGGCGTCCTCTAGTTGGGCCGGCTCATGTTCGAGTCGCCTCGGCCGTTGGCGCGAGCGAGCCGGCTCGGACTCGATCCGACGGCCGGGATTATTAGATGAGTTTGATCTGTGGCCGTCGGATCTGATTTTTGTTTTTCTTTAGATATTAGTATATTAGATAGAATTTTGAAAAAATAAAAACGGTGCCGTATTAGCTTAGGCGAACGTCGTCGTTTTAGCCTTGGAAGGAATGGACGGTCCAGATTGATTTTAGGTTATATCGTGACCGTCCATGCTTTTAATCGATCCGGCGTCGTTTTGGTAGGGATAGGACAAACGGCTTAGATTAGATTTAGGTTAGATCTTGACCGTCCGTTTAGTCAAGTAATGCGACGCCGTTTAGACTAAGACCCGGAAGTGTCGTCGTTTTGTGTACGGAAGGAACGAATGGCCCGGATCGAGCCCTAGGATCTAATCGTGGCCGTCCATCCAAGGTTTGATGCGGCGTCGTTTTTTGTGTAAGAAGGGCGAAGCGTCGTCGTTTTGTTCGGGAGGGTGTCGACGGCCGAGATCAAATCTGAGATTGATCTCAACCGTTCATTTCTTTTTATATATTCTCGGAAATTAGGAAATTGCTTAGAAAATTGGATAAAAAAATAGAAATAAATAGATAAATATGCATACGGTACCGTATAGGGTTGGAGTGTGTTTGTGAGCGGTCGGACCGGGTTGACCGGTCGCTGACCGGGTTGACCCGGTCCGGTTCATTAATAAATAAATAATAAAAAAATAAAAAGAAATTTCCAAAAAAATCCAAAAAAATTGTAAAATACTTAGAAAATTCATAAAAATTCCCCGATTTTCATAAAAAATTTCTAAAAATTTCTAAATCGATTCGGGACTCATAAAGTCTGGATCGAAAATGTTTGAGACTTCGAGGGTCGATTAATTTCGATCCGGAAAATTTCCAATATTTTTGAAAAATAAATAAAAATTCCAAAAAATAGAAAAATTAGAAAAAATTCAAGAAAATCACAAAAAATGAGAAATGGCCACATTCAACTGGCCAAATCGAAATTTTGTGATTTTCGGGTCCCGAACCCCCAAAAATGACCGTTCTACCCTTCCGGGCCTTCCGCCCCAAATTTTTACCAAATCACCCCGACACCCAATTTTGATTTTTGTGTGGGCCGGTAGGGCCATTTTTTAGACATATCAAACCTTGATTGATTGATTTGATTGCTTGTAATGATTTTGATTGCGCATTAATTTTTTCGATTGTGATTGATTAGGATAGAAAAATCCCATCTGCATGAATACTTAGATTTTTTTAGGACCTACCTCATCCGATATCGCATCTGCATGAAATCTTAGGTTAGAAAAACAATCAACATCGGTAACCGAAAGGGCGTCAAATTTGAAACTTGGCGTAACCAAGTCCCCGGACCCAAAATCTCCGGTTTTCGCGGAACCGAACGGTTTCTCCCGACCGCTCGGTAAGGTTTTCCGATCGTACCTTCCAATAAATCGATCGGTGGCGACTCCAAATTGCATGTACACCTCGCACATGCCACTTGACCACACAAGGTCAATTTCGATATTTGATAAATTTTACCCGACATCGCGATTCGAGTAATGGGTCTTGGGAGAGACCCGCGATCCTTAAAAAAATACCTCGCCGACAACCGGGGTTAAAAAAAAAAAAATTAAGGGATCGGCTCGTTAGCCCCTATTCCGCCCGGAAAAATTTCCGGAGGGTCGCGACAGGCGCACGCGAATTGAGCTTCAATTTGGCCGATTCCGTGAAGGTTGACTTTCTGCTCCGCCTTGCATTTGACCAACGATTCCGGCGTGCTCCGGCGGCCATTGGCCGTGCTGCCGATGACAAACGACACACCACCACCCGAGGATCAAAAGCCCCACGTCAATCGAATCAATTATGGTCGAATTGATCCCCAATTTGGTCATGGAAATTGATCATTCAAGTCTGCAAATGGTGCGGGCGAGAGGTAGAAGATGCACTGTTCGGGACCGGTTCGACCGGTCCGACCGGCGGTCAGATCGGTCTGAACCGGTTCATACAATACATTTTGCACAATTTGTGAAATTAAACAAAATTGGTGGGGAATTTTCACAATTAAATCTCAAAATTGGACTTAGGGGCCTAGATATTATCTAGAAATGCAATTTTGCCCAAAAGTTCTTATCAATTTGCACAAAAGCCCCAAATTTTTCAATTTGCAATTTGGGGAAAAGTTCAATTGAAGACCAATTCGACCAAATTGGACCATGAGACCTATGCCAATCAATTTGAAATGTATGAAAACATAGGGAAACAGTTCAATTTTACTATAATAGTCCCTCAATTAAAAGTAATTTCAAAAATTGGCCAATTGAGGGACTAAATTGCAAACATTTTGGGGATTTGGCCTAATTCGTGCAATTCGTGCAATTGTGTGTGCAATTGATCAAATTGAAGTTCAAAGGGGCTGCAATTGAATGTTTAGACTCCAAATGGGGAAAAATTGCAAATAAAATGACTCAATTTGTATTTTTTATGAAAATTCAACCTTAAGCGTTATAAAGGAACACCTAAAATTGAACTTAATTTTTTATTTTTCTTGAGGTCAATATTGAAAGGGAATTAAAAGAAAAATATTGAACATTTTTCTATATTTTTATGACCTCGAAAAGCATTTTTTATGATTTTTTCAAAGATTTTTCTATTTTCCGAAAATATTAAAAAAATGTGAAAAATATGAAAAATTATTTTTTGTTCCAAATTGGTTCCTTATGCATGGCGAAGGCTTCCAATGTTGATTTTTTATTTTTTGATTTTTTGTGAATTTTTGGTAAATTTTGGAAAATAAAACTAAAGGAAAATCGACTAAAAATTCAAGTGTCAACATTTGCCCCTCTTTGAAAGTAATCTCGGTTAGAGGTTGCTTTCAAAGACAAGGTGACACCTGGATCCTTAATCGACTCTGCTGGGGAGAAAAAATCTAAAGAAAATAAGTCTTGACATTCGATTGCTTTACCTTCGCAGTTTAAAGCTCTAACTCCGTGGGGAATTGTTTTGATTCATGCTCATTTATATGAAAGAGAGATAAGAAGAGGGAGACTTACCCGTAGCTCACCTGTCTATGGTTTGAGATCCGTCGATCCGAGGTTGAAAGATTCAGTGTATGGAATTACCTTTGAATGAACGGCGAGATTTGCAATGGTCGGCGTCCGTCCGGTGTCGAGTGGTGATTCGAAAACTTAGAACAGAGGTTCACCCTTGTAACAAAGGGGTTTCACCTATTCAAAATGGGTTTGACTATCCACTATCCACTGGGAATTCATCATTTAAAAGGGGGCAGATCGGCTTTCGTCTATGCAGCTACTCATCGTCTGAAAGGGAGGTTCACCCTTGTAACAAAGGGGTTTCACCTATTTAAAAGAGATTGGCTATCATCCATGCGGGGACTCACCATCTAAAAAGCGGATCGGCTTTCGTCTCTCCAGCTACTCACCGTCTGAGGGGGGAGGTTCACCCTTGTAACAAAGGGGTTTCACCTATTTCAAAGAGATTGGATATCCTCCATGCGGGGACTCACCATCTAAAAAGCAGATCGGCTTTCGTCTCTCCAGCTACTAACCGTTCGAGGGGGAGGTTCACCCTTGTAACAAAGGGGTTTCACCTATTTAAAAGAGATTGGCTATCCTCCATGCGGGGACTCACCATCTAAAAAGCGGATCGGCTTTCGTCTCTCCAGCTACTAACCGTCCGAGAGGGTGCCATCTGAGGACCTAGGTTGACTAGTGTACCTACAGAGCTCAAACCCTATTTCAAATTTTCAAAAAAGCAGATCGGTTTCTCTCTCCAGCTACTAACCGTCCGAGAGGGTGCCATCGAGGACCTAGGTTGACTAGTGTACCTACGCAGCTCAAACCCTATTTCAAATTTTCAAATAAGCACATTTTTAGTAAATTTCAAATAAGATCGGTTTTCCTCTCTCCACTA
Source organism: Rhodamnia argentea (assembly GCF_020921035.1). Classification (NCBI taxonomy): domain Eukaryota; kingdom Viridiplantae; phylum Streptophyta; class Magnoliopsida; order Myrtales; family Myrtaceae; genus Rhodamnia; species Rhodamnia argentea. The sequence goes on from NC_063158.1 coordinate 11,556,236, forward strand.
CTAACCGTCCGAGAGGGTGCCATCTCGAGGACCTAGGTTGACTAGTGTACCTACGGAGCTCAAACCCTATTTCAAATTTTCAAATAAGCAGATCGGTTTTCGTCTCTCCACTACTAACCGTCCGGAGAGGGTGCCATCTCGAGGACCTAGGTTGACTAGTGTACCTACGAGCTCAAACCCTATTTCAAATTTTCAAATAAGCAGATCGGTTTTCGTCTCTCCAGCTACTAACCGTCCGAGAGGGTGCCATCTCGAGGACCTAGGTTGACTAGTGTACCTACGGAGCTCAAACCCTATTTCAAATTTTCAAATAAGCAGATCGGTTTTCGTCTCTCCAGCTACTAACCGTCCGAGAGGGTGCCATCGAGGACCTAGGTTGACTAGTGTACCTACTGAGCTCAAACCCTATTTCAAATTTTCAAATAAGCAGATCGGTTTTCGTCTCTCCAGCTACTAACCGTCCGAGAGGGTGCCATCTCGAGGACCTAGGTTGACTAGTGTACCCTTTTCAAATTTTCAAATAAGCAGTCGGTTTTCTCTCCGGCTACTAACGTGGGTGCCGAGGACCTAGGTTAGCTCAAACCCTATTTCAAATTTTCAAATAAGCAGATCGGTTTTCGTCTCTCCAATCTACTAACCGTCCGAGAGGGTGCCATCCGAGGACCTAGGTTGACTAGTGTACCTACAGAGCTCAAACCCTATTTCAAATTTTCAAATAAGCAGATCGGTTTTCGTCTCTCCAGCTACTAACCGTCCGAGAGGGTGCCATCCGAGGACCTAGGTTGACTAGTGTACCTACGAGCTCAAACCCTATTTCAAATTTTCAAATAAGCAGATCGGTTTTCGTCTCTCCAGCTACTAACCGTCCGAGAGGGTGCCATCTCGAGGACCTAGGTTGACTAGTGTACCTACTGAGCTCAAACCCTATTTCAAATTTTCAAATAAGCAGATCGGTTTTCGTCTCTCCAAGCTACTAACCATCCGAGAGGGTGCCATCTGAGGACCTAGGTTGACTAGTGTACCTACAGAGCTCAAACCCTATTTCAAATTTTCAAAGTTGAGAATCCGAGGACACGGGGATGCCAAAAGACCCGCAGAGAATCCAAGTTAATCAAATCTTTAAAATGTAACTTTTCCGAGGATTTGGGATCGCCGGGGAACCCGCAGAAAGTTCAATCAAACATCATTAGTATGATAATTCTAAGTCCTGAGGAGAGACTTAAGAATTCTTAGACAAAATTTCAAAATTATTTGTGAAGGAAATGTGTCCAATCACAAGTTCAAATTTTCACTGGAGATGGACTTTGAGTGACACATCCCGAGTCTTCTACAAAAAGATTGTTTTAAAAGTTTTTCAAAAGTGTTTTCCTTCATCCAAGAGGGCTTCTCACCATTTAGGAAGGCTTTTCTTAAAATTCAAATCTGCTCACGTGAAACCTAACCTTGAGGTTTCGGGATCATTCGAGATGCATACAATCCGACTAATCGGAGAAGGCATTTTAAAAGGGACCGTAATTCAGGCCGGGTCAAAGGCTCATCAAAAGATATTCAATTTAAGGTTTAGAAATGAATTTTGATCTGAAATAGCTTCTTCGGGTCTACAAGTCAAGAACCCCGAAGTCATGATAAGACAGATTGTACTTACCTCTTTAAGCGGTAGCTTCTCGTATGATTTCTTGCATTAACCTGAAACACCTCTTAGATCAGAAAAGTTTTGGTGACAAGTTGTATCTTGGTTTAAGGTGGGCTCTTTAAGAATGGCCATATTTTCAAAAGAGGGGTGAACTTTGGTGATCACCTTGATATTTTTCCAGCATTCATTTGCTTTTGCAATAAATTCATGACCATTTTTTCTTCAATTGACTTTGAGGATTTTCATCTTTTCATCTTGATGATCTTTCTTCAGGATTTATCCCTTTCCGGGGTGCTCTTTTCATGGGCTTTGGCCTTGCTTTTACCAGGCACTTTGCTTTTTCTAGCCCTTTCATTTCTTGTCATTTTTACACCGATTGGCTCTTTTGAGACCAGTATCAAGAATTCTTCCAAATTATGCATTTTGACTCATTGCTGGTTATTCCTTTGTTTTGCCCCGGTGTGGGGAGGTGATCACCAACAAGGGTTTAGAAATGAATATTCAATGGCTCAAATTGGCTTTTTCAAAGGGTAAGTGTTTGGGGATATAGAAATGAAATGCTTTTCTTCACTTTGAGGTGTTCCAAGTCTCTGCCGTAAATCACCCGAAGCTATCACAAAAAGATTGATACAAGTTAGCACAATAAAGTCTTACCTAATCTTTTCTCCAAGGAATCATCTAATGAACCTCCAAATATGCCCCGGTGTGGGGTGGTTCTTGACAGGGTTATATTCATAAAATTCTCCCTTTTTGGCTCAGAGTGGTTATCAAGGGATATAAATGTGTATGGATAAATTTGAAATGGAAATGCCTTTCATCATTTCAATCCATGTAATCACCGCGAATGATCCCTACGTCCCTAAAATTAAGCTCTTTCGCTCTATCACTCTCACTCATCACTCAAGTGTATCGGGGACGTGTTTGAGGATAATGTTTGCCTCTTTTCATCCGAAGGATCAGTCTTTTGAAAAGCTTTCAAAACATGCCCTTTTTATAGAAACTCAAGGCATTTCATCAAAAATTCATCATTCGTAAAAATCTTCATTGAGAGGGTATTCAAAAGACGTTTCTGAAATTTGAAAGGAATGTTTCTTTGAAAGAGCTCTGTTGCTTTGCAAATCCAAATTTTCTTAATTTCAAGCACGACGGTGTATGAAAATACTTTGTAAAGGAGGAGAACCTCAAACCTGTCTTCTTCAAATATTGACTTCTGTTCCCTGTAAAAACAAAAGGAAACAATCAGTTCAAAACATTTAAAATTTTAAGTTCCGAAGCTGTTTTTTCTTGTCTCCTTCGGACGTTGACTCCCGTTTCCTCCTTCGGATGTTGACTTCCGTTTCCCGTAAAAACAAAAGGAATCAATTAGTCAAAGATATACCAAATTTCAAATCCCGAAGCGACTTCGTTCTACCTCCTTCGGATGTTGACTCCCGTTTCCCGTAAAAACAAAAGGAATCAATTAGTCAAAGATATTCAAAATTTCAAATCCCGAAGCGACTTCATTCTACCTCCTTCGGATGTTGACTCCCGTTTCCTGTAAAAACAAAAGGAATCAATTAGTCAAAGATATTCAAAATTTGTAATCAAAATAACTGATAACTTCCCTGTTTTGATCGGTTACTCTGCGAAGTTCTTCATGATTCCCAGCTCACCCGCAAAATACAAATGTATGCAAATGTATGTATGCAAATGTCATGCGAATGCAAAATTCTATGTGACTCGGGATCTCGCTCATCAATCGCTTTGAAGCTCAATTTTATTTCAAGGATAATATCTCTTCACGGCGTCTGCATTTCTTGGACTCGCCAATTCTTCTCCATCCACGTTTACAAGTATAAGAGCTCCCATGGATAAGACCTTCCGAATCACGTAGGGGCCTTCGTAGTTTGGCATGAATTTACCTCCCGGGTGTTGTGCATTTGGGAGCATTTTCTTCACAACTAGCATCCCCGTTTCAAAATTTCTAGGCTTGACCTTCTTGTTAAAAGCTCTGGCTACTTTCTTCTGATAGCTTTGACCATGGCAGATGGCCCTTAATCGTTTTTCATCAATCAAATTCAATTGTTCATGTCTCTGCCGGTTCCACTCCTCTTCCGTGAGCTCTACTTGAGACAGAATCCTTAAAGAGGGGATTTCCACCTCTACCGGTAGGACTGCTTCCATACCGTATACTAAAGAGTAGGGAGTTGCTCCAGTTGAAGTACGAATTGAAGTTCGGTAGGCCATGAGAGCATATGGCAATCTCTCATGCCAATCTCTATATTTCTCAGCAGCCTTAGCTAATATCTTCTTGATGTTCTTGTTAGCCGCTTCCACAGCTCCATTCATTTGCGGGCGGTAAGGTGAAGAATTAAGGTGTCCGTACCTTAAATTGTTCCAATAGTTGATCGACAACCTTGTTGTTCAAATTTGAGCCATTGTCCGTAATGATGGCTCTTGGCACTCCATATCTTGAGATGATATCTCGCTTGATAAACTTAGCCACACTATTCGCAGTGACATTGGCATATGAGCTGGCTTCAATCCATTTGGTGAAGTAGTCAATAACCACCAAAATAAAGCGATGTCTGTTTGAGGCCTTTGGGTTGATAGGGCCAATCATATCAATTCCCCACATGCAGAATGGCCATGGCTCTGACATTTGATATAGCTCGGTTGGCGGCACATTTATTTTGTCGCCGTATACCCGACATTGATGACAGGATCTAACATGCTGGTTGCAATCCGACTCGATAGTCATCCAGGAATATCCGAGTCTCATGATCTTCTTGGCGAGAAGGTGACCATTCATATGCGGCCCGCACTCTCCTTCATGAATCACTTTCATAATGAGATTTGCTTCTTTGGAATTCACGCACCTCAGCAGGATCGAGTCAAAGGATCTCTTGTATAGGATCCGTCCGCCGAGGAAAAATTTAGATGCCATCTTGCTTATGTACTTTTTATCTTCTAGTTGACTGTCCCGCGGGAATTCACCCTTCAGTAGGTAATTCTTGATGTCATGATACCACGGTTCTTCATCGGGTTCTTCTTCAATGACCATGCAATACGCAGGTTGCTCCAAGATATCAATCCTTAATGACTCTATCTCAAGACCATTTTGCACTTGTAACATGGCTGATAATGTGGCCAAAGCATCAGCAAAATGGTTCTGAGTTCTCGGCAAATATTCGAAAGTGATCTCTTCAAAGTGTTGGATCAGTTTTTCGAGGTATTTATGATAAGGAATAAGCTTGGGATCCTTCGTCTTCCACTCTCCTTGGGTTTGTAAAATAATCAGCATGGAATCTTCATATGCCAGTAGCTTCTTCACCTTTAATGAGATGGCCAATTGTAATCCTAGTATGCAGGCTTCATATTCAGAAATGTTGTTGGTGCGGGGGAATACCAACTTGGCTGAAACTCGGATAATGTTGATCTTCGGGGGATATCGAATCGCCTTGATGCACTCGATCCAGGTGAGGTTCACTGCGCCGTCAAAGTACATTGTCCATTTGTCTTCCGATATGTTCGGAATTTGACCTCCCTTGTTTCGCTCCGAAACGTCCTTAGGAGGATTCTCGGCTAGCATGTCAGCAATTGCTCTTCCCTTAACAGATTTTTGGGGAGAGGTTTTGATATCGAACTCTGAAAGCAGTATTTGCCATTTAGCCATCTTTCTCAACAATGTTGGCTTCTCCAAAAGGTATTTGATGGGGTCATTTTCAGGTGACCAGCTCTATATGATAATGCAAAGTGTATACGCCTTAATCCGTGGAGGACCCAAACCAATGCTACGCAAGTCCTTTCCACTGTTGGGTATTTGACTTCGGATGTTGTGAACTTTTTGCTCAAATAATATATAGCCCGCTCTTTGCGATCCTTGGGGTTAGTTTGGGCAAGTAAAGCTCCCGGGGACTCATCATTAACCGTCAGATATAGAGTTAAAGGAACGTTAGGGATAGGAGGTACCAACACCGGAGGTTGTACCAGGTATTCCTTGATCTTCTCAAATGCTTGTTGGCATTCCACATCCCATTTCACCTTTGCACCTTTCTTTAGCAACTTGAAGAAGGGTTTCGCCGTTTCTGATAGTTGGGATATGAATCTGGATATATAATTCAATCTTCCCAATAGACCCCTTACTTCTTTGATAGTAACAGGAGTTCCTATTTCCCATATGGCTTTAATCTTGGAAGGGTCAATTTCAATACCACGGCTGCTCACCACAAACCCTAGCAGCTTTCCGGATCTTGCGCCAAATACACATTTCGCAGATTCAACTTGAGCTTGTACTTTCTCAATCGATCAAATAATTTCTTTAGCACTTTAACATGGTCTTCTCCAGGTTTGGACTTGGCAATCATATCATCCACATAGACCTCAATCTCCTTATGTATCATGTCATGAAAAAGGGTCACCATAGCCCTCGATATGTTGCACCTGCATTTTTCAATCCGAAGGGCATTACCTTGTAGCGAGAAAGTTCCCCATTGTGTAGTAAATGAGGTCTTGATCTTATCTTCTTCCTTCAGCATGATCTCGATTATATCCCGAGAATCCATCTATAAAGGAGAACAATTCAAAACCCGCAAGATGCGTCGACGAGCACATCAATGTGCGGTAGGGGGAAAATCATCCTTGGGACTAGCTTTGTTCAAGTCCCGATAATCCACGCATATTCTAATTCTCCCATCCTTCTTCTTAATCGGTACGATGTTGGCGACCCAATCAGCATATGGGACAGCCTCGATAAATCCAACTTTGAGGAGTTTCATCACCTCTTCCTTGATCTTATCCGCCAGTTCGGGATTCATCCTTCTGGGCGATTGATTTACGGGTGTGCAAGAAGGATTTGTGGGCAAAGCATGCTCCACAATCTCATGATCTAGACCCGGCATGTCAGCATATGACCAGGCGAAAATATCTTGATATTCCTTGAGTAATGCCGTCATTCTTAAAACATCCGCCGCGGACGGGTGTCCTCCTATTTTCACTTCCTTGACGCAATCGGAATCCCCCAAATTAATAGTGATAGGTTCTTCAGAAATAGGAGGCTTAGATTCTTCAAAACAATCCCATTCTTTCTTGATATCACTCACATCAACCTCGTCTATATCAACTTCGCACGCATAGTCATCGAGCTGATCCGAGTCACATATTAACCTGTTATGTATGGGTGGGATGACATGCCCGAAATGCACCATGAAAGGTTAGTATTCAAATATGATATAATCGCAGAATGCATGATTTTTATCTTGAAAACATTTTTCAAATTTTAATTTTGAAGAAAAAGAAAGGAGAACTAGTCCACGATCTTCCGGACATCCTGGTTCTCAAAAGCTATTTAAAACCCTAGATCATATGGCGGATCGGGCCTCAAGTCTCATGGTAGAGTCAATTATCATCATCGGACCAATCCGTTGCTCCACATGTCCGTAATCAAATTTGTGATGATTTTCATTAATAGATGCAATTAAGAGCAATACAAGATCGCACTTCCTGGATCACAGCATGTGACCCAAAGGGTGCTAAAAAGCGAAAAGCTTGAAAAACGAATGCGATAATCAAAATGCATTAAAAGATAAAGTTCAGAAAGAGCCTTTTACTCAGGGGTGGGGAAATCATCGTCCAGCCACTCAATTATCACGTTCACCCGATTATCCAGGAACGGGTTGAATAAGTCCGGCTCTGCATCTTCAGTGATGTCTTCATCTTCCAACCATTTGCCTCCCTTAGAGAACACTTCAAATAAGGGGTTTAGGAACATCTTCCCTTTGGCCTTCCATGCATCAGTACCTATAAAACGGCCACCTTGGTGTCCACGGCGTCCACGGTCTCCATAACGATTGTTTCGACCTTGGCCTCGACCTATGTTATTTTTCGCTATTCCATTATAACCCGGACCAACCTTGTGGTTATTTGAGCCCAAATTCAAAGGGTTACGGATTCCCCGACCATGTTTCCCTAATCCAAGACCCGGAATAAAACAGTTCGAGAGTAGCACTCTCCCCGCCATAGTCGCAGGTCTCGAAAGCTCGGGTGCAGCTATTTTTGCATCTGGTGATACATGCATGACATATACTATGTCGAAGGTGTGATAACTCAGCTCCTCCTCTTTTGAGGGTTCAATGTATGGGACCATCCCTTTTAAAGTCGCTCGATGTCCCGTCTCGCCATGGACGGTGATCAACCGACCCTTGACCACAAATTTTAACTTTTGATGTAGGGAGGAAGGTACCGCTCCGTAAACATGAATCCACGGTCTTCCCGGGAGCAGGGTGAAGGCGCTTGGGATGTCCAATACTTGGAATGGTATAGAGAAGGTTACCGGTCCAATGTCAATGTCCAGCTCAATCTCTCCTACAACATTTTTGGAGACTCCGTCAAACGATCGGATGGTGGCCTTGGATGTCTTCACAAAATCTTCATTGATCCACAAGCTTCTCAAAGTGCTCAGAGGACATAGGTTAAAAGCAGAGCCATTATCAATCGGAACATGAGGAACCTTCTTTCCATGACACCTCACGGCGATGTAGAGAGCTCTGTTGTGGATATGCCCCTCTTTTGGAAAATCTTCATCTGAGAAGGATATCTGGTCCTTCGGAAGGATAGCACCTACGAAGTCCCCTAGTTGAACCTCGTTAATTGTTTCCGGAACATGCACCTCATCCAGCACCTTCGGGAGGGCATTCTTGTGCTTTTCAGAATTTTTGAAGAGATCTAACAAGGAAATTCGTGCGGGCGTCTTCCGCAATTGGTCAACGACCTCATATTCACCGGTCCTTACGACCGATTGCAACTTCTCGACCTCTTCTGCAGTCGAGACTTTCTTTTCGTAATCCGCCTCTCTCGGTGGATAACATCTTCCCGATCTCATTATGGCGTCAATCTCGACCGTTCTATAGTCCCAGTGAACCGCCTTTGAATTATACTCCTCAACCGGCGGCAACTTAATCTTCACCGGTATGATCTTTTCGAGTGGTGATTCGGATGTTGATGGTTTTCCCGAACTAGAAGCTTCCAACTCCCAGCTATCAACTTTGTTCAAATCAATCACGAAACGAATTGGGGTATCTACCATCCCGATCATTTCATCCTCATGAACATCCTCGGGGTTATGTTCTGGACATGGCCTTACCAGCGTGGCATTTTCTTCATCTAGATCCCTCTGCCTTTCCCTTCTGACTCTTAGGATAATCCCCTCAATTCTCATACCAATCTCCACCATATGTTGGAACGACGAGTACGCGTATGCATACATGCGATCAAAGTATTCCGCCGGAAGTGACTTCAATACGAACTCCAGCATTTCTCTCTCCGACAGCGGCGGTTGCACCATCACAGCGTGCTTCTTCCATCTCCTAGCAAAAAGTTCAAAACTCTCGTCTTCACCTTTTCGGATGTTCAACAGATTAGCCTTAGTGAAATAACCTCCGATTCCAGCTTCAAAGTGTCGTATGAAGTGCTCTGATAAATCTTCCCAGCTCGGGACCCAATCTAGGTCAATTAACTGAAACCATGCTAGTGCGGGGCCCGTTAAACTATGTCCGAAACTCCGGATCAATGTTTCATCATCTTCATGGTGGCCAACCATTTGGCGGAGATAATATGAGATATGCGCCGGAGGACACCCAGCGCCATTATACTTTGTGCGGAAGACCACTCTTGGGTTCACGCCTTGGGGCGGAACATTTCTTGCTTGAGTAAGTGGCGTGATCAGCTCCTTCAACTCATCTATTTTCCTTGACACATTGTCCCCTTGCTCTTCCAAGAGAGCGATCTTTCGATTTTGCGTGTCTATAGCCCGCCGTATCTCCAGAATCTGCATGCTCTCTTTTATTCTCGTGGCGTCATTCTTAGCCATCAATTGCGATAATTCCACTACCATGGTTGTTAAATGTAGCATATGGGTCTCCAAATTAGAAAGTCGCATATCGACCTCTCGATTCTCCTGTTCGTTTCGAGGGACCGCCCGGTCCTTAACTTCATCGACCGTTCCCACAAATTCATCACTTGCGGGGTCATCCATTCCACCCCAACCATCGGGGACTACATCTCCAGAATTGATAAAGAAACTCGGGGGCGCCGAATATAGCACTTTAAAGTTGTAACCGCCACTATCTTCCCCCAGGTTGTCAACTATTTCGCCCCTCTCTAGAGCTTTCTGCATAAATCTTTTATCGCCTCGGCGTACTTTATCCAGACGAATCTCATATTCGTCTATCTCTTCAATTTCTTGGTCATCTTTGATACTCATCAAATATCCCGAGGGTATTTTCAAAACAGCTCCCCTCGTAGGTTTCATCGCAAATTCTTCAGATAGCATGTTCACCGCCACGTAGGTCCCCTTGAAAGCGACGTCTTCCATTTTTCCTATGACGCCCAGGTTAATCAGCTTTTCCAAGCAAACTTCCTTTTGTTCCCGGGAAATACTCTCTCCTTCGGGGTATTACGAGGCCAATGTCAAGACATCCCGCATTTTATCCATATTCACTATGAACTCCAGAACCTCTTCCTCTTCAACTCCAAAAATCGCGTTCACCTCGCGATGCTCGTGTAACGGGTTCTGCTGTACATTAGGTTCGGTCTTATCAAATTCTAAAACTTTTCCATCGATCAATGCTTGCACCTTGAACTTCAAAGCGAGACAGTTGTCCGCGTTATGCCCCCTTTCTCCCATATGGTATACGCATGTCCGGGTCTCATCATACCCGGGAAATCTTGGCGGGTGAGCTCTAGGTGGCTCTTTTTGCAACTAAGCGATTCTCCAACAGCATGGGTAACAATTTGGATAAGGGTCGGGGTAGTGGGGTGAAAACAACCGGGTTCTTTTTCTGAAGTCCGGTGGTTTGGAAGCGGTCCCGGGAGGACGTTCCTTGGGTAGGAATTGAAGGCGAGAAATTTCGGGCTTTGGCGGGTTAGGGACAAAGGCTACTTCTCCGATTTGCTCCCTATTATCCCTTCTCAAAGGGTATTGGCGTTTGAAAGGCGCCTCGGGTATCTTCTTTTCTCTTAATGCCCATTCGTGGCGCTCCGCCACCTTGATCAGGTGCGCAAATGTCCGACACCCAAAGGTGTTCAGCTTGTCGAAAAATTCAAATGGAAGGGCCTTGAGAAAAAGGTCTATTAGTTCTTCTTCCGGGACGGGCGGCTTTACCCGCATGCCTAACGCTCTCCATCTTTGGGCGTAGGCGCGAACGGCCTCGCTCTTTCCTTTCACTGTTCTCAGAAGGTCCTCTCTAGTGAGGGCGGTTAAAGTGTTAAACTTGTATTGCCGAAGGAACTCGTCTGCCAGTTTATCCCAATCGGCGAGCCTCTCTGGCTCTAATTCAATGAACCATGCCGGGGCTGCCCCAGATAGGCTTTCCCGGAAGGTGTTAACCAGTAGTGGAATGTTGTCAGAGAACTGAGACATTCGGCGCAAGTAATATTTCAAGTGCGCCTTGGGACACCCGGTCCCGTTATATCTTCTTACAAAGTCCGGTTCTTTGTAATCGGTAGGAACCTCTATCTTTTCGAACGGTGCAACCTTGTCGAATCTCGAGAGTTCATAACCCCGACTCGCCAAACACTCTTCAATCTTAGCAAGCCTTTTGATCTCCTCTTCCATTTTGAGGACTTGCTTCTCCTTTTTCTCCAGGTCAATCACAATGGGAGGATCCTTAGGCGGTCTCTCCGGATTCGGAGTTGGATTAGCGGCGGGCGCCGGATTAGCGTTCGCGCCATCGGATGACCCCGCATGGGCTTGAAAATTAGGATCGACGGGGTATCTCCCCTGGCTTGCAATCATCATTGCCTTCATCTCCACCACCATTGTGGCGATCACATTCATTTGATTCTCCGGATTACCTACACGAGGTGCGAGCTCTTCTTGTTCCATCCTTAACTTGCGCGTTTTGCTACGAGTCCTCGTATTTGTCACTCACCTGTTTTCTGGATATCAAATCAGTATGGGAAATATTAAAGGATTGGAGACATTGATCCGTGGTAATTGACTTTTCTATATGTATGCATGAAATGCTCATAAAAGAAATAGTATGTATTTATTACAAACCAAATTGTTCAAAAGTATCTAAAAGATAACAGATATGTAAAATCTAAATGGGGGAATGGATCTATCCAAGTCGGGGACGCTTCCACTCTTCTTGTTCTTCTGATCCATCGGAATCCCACAAATATGGGTCTTCTCCTTCTTCCGATATCCACTGCTCTGGATCTTCGGGAATGTACGGCTCTACTCCCGATACGTAAGGTACTATATACTCTGGTTCATAAGACTCCACCTCTTCAATCCGAGGAGATACGCATTCGGGTACATATGGCTCGACAGTTGATTGGCGATACTCCTTAAACTTCTGGATATACTCCTTGGAGGCCCCGTGAACGTTCATCTCGTCGTCCAAATAGTCCGGCCATTCAACTTGCTGCGTGTGGGAATTCTTCAAAGTGTGAAGAATAAGCTTGATCCGAGCTCGGTACAACTCCTTTGTTTCCTTAGTGAGCTTTCCTCTTGTCATGTCGAATGAGAAAATCCCGGGACAAACATCCGGTGGTATCTCTTGTAGAACTCCAAATTGCCTCTCCACTCGAATGGGGTAATACGCCACGGCGCCGGTACATCCCAATAAGGGAATAGGGTTATCTTCAATACCCGAAATGCGAGCCTCCGCAATCTTGGGCCAAGTCAAACGCCACCTAATATGCTCGGGTTTCAAATTGTCTAATAGCCCAACCCACTTTTTAAACGAATATTTGGGTACAAGGGATTGACACTTAATGAAGGATCTAAGAGGGTGAACGTGCTCATTGATCTCATAGCACCCTTCTCGGAGTTGGAAAGTCTTTATATGGGAGGTGAACCACAAGTGGAGTAATCCACTAGACGCTTGGAAAACAGCCTTTTTTGAAGTCTTGGAACGATTTAAGGAGAGGAAGGTCTCAGCTAATATCATGTACGAATAATCCCGGTGACAACACGCTTGTCCGGCTATATGGGTTATGGAAGGGTCAAAGGTAGTTCTAGAAGTCGGGAATAGAACGAACGCAAAGAAAGCCGAGATGAACACCTTTCCCGATTTATGACCGGTTTCGGTGGGTAGAGAGGAATAATTGTCGAAAAGGAATGAAAAGGTGAATTTGTTGGAATTGGATTTGTAAACTTTTTCAATCTCAGAAGTTTTAAGGCGAAGGAAACTCGATAACGAACGAGTGGAGTCCATGTCCAAAGGGGGTTGAGCTATTCGTTCTTCAAATTTGGCCCCAATAATAGCGGTATACTCCTCGAGCGTAGGAGTCAACTCTAATCCTCGAAAGTTGAATGTCATTGTTCGCACGTCCCATGCCTTGGCTAGTGCTTGAATGAGCGCCGGTTGGTATTCCACTTTGATCAAATCTACAAGTCGTCCCAAACGTCCTTCCACATAGGCTTTATTAACGATGTTGAGGCGATCCCACCACATAGCGAGTTCCTTGCGCGGTATTGGGATGACTTTGATGTCTCCATTCCCCATGATCTAAAAGTGCAAAAATGATGATCCTAAAGTCAATTACCACAGTTTAATATGCATATGCATGTAATGTGATGCAAATGTGCTAACCAAATTCCATGTCATCTTTTGGTAACATGAGGGTCAACTACTCCCACCTGACCCAAATAAGCCAAATAGGGTAATTATGGACCAAATCTCACCCAAAGATGGCATGTAATTTGATTAGGATCGTTTAAGCGTAATCGGGGTAAAAAGTCGCTCACAAATTGACAACTCATGAAATTTACAAGTCTAATATAATAAAGTCGAAAGAGATAGAACACGATAATATCTAGAGATGTTCGGACAATAAATGTCGATGAAAGTACATAATAGACTCAAAATACAATAAAATCTAGAAAATGCCCCAAAGTCGTACTAATCTAGACAATCGGAACGGTATCTTCATCGGATGAAATCTCCACTATCTCGGGAAGCTTGACATCTTCTTCGTCATCGGAGGATATGGTGATAACTTCCTTCTTCTTGATCGAGGAGTGTTTTGGGGCCGTCTTGGTCGCACGAGGCTTTCTCGCCAATTTCATATACAGCTCCCAAATTCTCTCCTTTTCGCGCTCGAGCTCCAAATATCGTCCACATCGGGTATAATCGCAACTCTCGCTACGGATGCGGTTCCGTCCGTTGAGCTCTCGTCCGTGAACAAATCCGAAAACTCGGAATGTAGCGGGTACTCGGTCCTCCCGTTGAATGGTCCTCCGCTCCCATGTGAATACGTCGGGTATATCAACACGACCTCGGGGCGCCATCTATCTAAAAAGGAAAATTTGACCTTCAACCCCGATCACTCAAACGATCTTACAAATTGTGATGATATGTCGTGAAAATGCATGATATGCAAAATTTAAATTTACAAGTTCAAAATAAAGAGGGTAGAAAGCCTTACCAACCGATGTTACTCTCTTTTTTTGTTTTTGGTTTTAGGTATACCAACCGTCCATTTCACATGCGCATGAGACAAGTGAGGTTTAACTTTAAAGAAATCAAAAGGGCTCGGGTATGGACCTAAAAAGGCTCCCGCTATACAAATCGATGGGCCGCCCACAAGCGCAATCAAACAACAAGTGGGTAGGACCATCAATCTTGCATAGCGAGCGGGATCAAGTATGGTCAACCCAAGTGCAATCAAACACAAGAGCTTCGTATACCGATCCCTATCTATGGCGACCTAAAAGGTGATTTCGCGGCTCGGGTTTAGGCGCTTGTGTGTGCAGTGTCGTGATCCTCAAAATATGCAAGACATGCATCACAATTTATATTCAAAACACCGTTTCAAAATTTGCATAAATAAACAAACAATCCAAAACTCCATATCTGCATCAAAAATGGTTAGCACAGACGCCACCCCTTATAACTCCCATCCGCATCAACATTTAACACTTTTTGTTAGTGGACGTACCTCATCTTCAAGAGCATCTGCAGAAATCAAGGTTAGAAAACAATCAACATTTTTATCGGCTAAAATCCTCTTAACGTTCCCCGGTGGAATCGCCGGTCTGTCGCGACCCTCCGGAAATTTTTCCGGGCGGAATAGGGCTAACGAGCCGATCCCTTAATTTTTCATGACCCCGGTTGTCGGCGGGGTATTTTCTAGGATCGCGGGTCCCTCCCAAGACCCATTGCTCGAATCGCGATGTCTGGTAAAATTTATATCGAATATCGACCTTAGTGTGGTCGGGTGGCATGTGCGATGTGTACATGCAATTTGGAGTCGCCACCGATCGATTTATTGGAAGGTACGATCGGAAAACCTTACCAAGCGGTCGGGAGAAACCGTTCGGTTCCGCGAAAACTAGAGATTTTGGGTCCGGGGACTTGGTTACGCCAAATTTCATACTTGACGCCCTTTCGGTTACCGATGTTGATTGTTTTTCTAACCTAAGAATTCATGCAGATGTAATATCGGGTGAGGTAGGCCCTAACAATTCTAAGTTTTCATGCAGATGGGAATTTTCTATCATAATCAATCACAATCAGAAAAAATTAATGCGCAACCAAAATCATTACAAGCAAACAAATCAATCAATCAAGGTTTGATATGTCTAAAATGGCCCTATCGGCCCACACAAAAATCAATTTTGGGTTTTAGGGTGATTTGGCAAAAATTTGGGGCGAATGGCCTAGAAGGGTAGAATGGTCATTTTTGGGAGTTCGGGACCCGAAAATCACAAAATTCCAATTTGGCCAGTTGAATGTGGCCATTTCTCATTTTTTTGCGATTTTCTTGAATTTTTTCTAATTTTTCTATTTTTTTGGAATTTCTATTTATTTTTCAAAAATATTGGGAATTTTCCGGATCGAAATTAATCGACCCTCGAAGTCTCAAAAATTTTCGATCCAGACTTTATGAGTCCCGAATCGATCTACAAATTTTTTGGAATTTTTTGTAAAAATCTAGGAATTTTTATGAATTTTCTAAGTATTTTTACAATTTTTTTGGATTTTTGGAAATTTCTTTCTATTTTTTATTATTTTTTATTAATAGACCGGACCGGGTCAGCCCGGTCAACGACCGGTCAACCCGGTCCGACCGCCCACAGACCCACTCTATGCCTAACACGGTGCCGTGTCTATTTTTCTAAATTTCTTTTTGATTTTCTAAACTAATTTCCTATTATTCGAAAATATATAAAAGAAATGGACGGCCGAGATTGAATCTGGAACCCATCTCAACCGTCGATTCGACTCAACCAAAACGACGTCACATATTAACATTGAACGGACGGCCCGGATTAGATATCTAGACTTCATCTCGGCCGTTGACTCCTATTAATCCAAACGACGCCGCATTAGACAAAGAACAGATCGCCACGATCTAATTCTTAGGCTCGATCTGAGCCATTCAACCCTTCTACATATAAAACGACGACGCTTCCATCCTATACGCTAAACGACGTCGCCCAATCAAGCGAATAGATAGCCAAGATTCAATCTCGGATCCAATCCGGACCGTCCACCCCTATTAAGCTCAAAACGACGACACTTCTGCTTCAAACTCCAAACGACGTCGCTCGTCCAAAGACCTAAACGGCACCGTTTCGCCTAATTTCTATTTTCTACCTATTATACTAAATAATAATAAAAAAAAGAAAATCAGATCCGACGGCCCTAAATCAAATCTACCTAATTACTATGGCCGTTGGATGCGAGCCGACTCGGCTCGTCTGCGCCAACGGCCGAGCCGAGTCGCCGACAGCTGGACCAACCGGCGCTCGACACATCAGCTCGTTGACTACTTGACCACGCCACGTCGCCTTCTTCTTCCTCGCCGCAACGACTAGAAATGGACGGTTGAGAGCTCTCCGGCGAGATCCAACGGTGAGATCTCGCCGGAAAAGCCTCAAACCAACGGCGATCGACTCTAATCAACCTCTAGATCAACATATTAAAAGATCAAACAAGTTCATCGGCTAAATCGTGCGAATCGAGCTATACACGATCACGGCAACACGGGTCTCAATCAAGCGATATCGAGCATAACTATCGAATTCAAGCTTCAAGCAAGTTTAGATTAGGTCTAGAATACTTACCTCGGGTTCGGATTGAACCCGCAGCCGTTGGATTCGTCTGGTCGAAGTCCGACCAGGTCGCGGAATGTTGAAGGCTCGACTCGGGGTTTTCATGCGAGGTTAATGCAAAATGAAGACGCGATCGTGATCAGCAATGCACAAGGACAAAAACGCACACAAAAATTGCAAGGATCGTGCATGAATCGGTGAGATGCCATAGACGCACAGTAGGATAATCGCAAGCTCGACTCACCCGATTTGGACGATTCAAGCGGATCGAGCTGGTGCGATCAACTCGCCCGAGCTTGGAGGAAGTTCCGGTGATGATCCGCCGCGCCAATTTGGCCCGGATTCGCCGGGCCGAAGTCGCGCAGCTTCGAGTTGAACTCCGGCGAAGACGTCGCCCGAGAGCGTCTCTCTCTAACTCTCTCGCTTTCTCTCTCTATTCGGTTCTCGGACGAGCACGAATGAACCTCCTCATCCTGGAATCTTCTCTAGCTTTTATAGTGGTCTTTCAAAAAATTAGGCGCGCACGGTGATGGCTCACCGACTCACTTCGCACGTGCCCAAGCGTGCGAAGTGAGTTGGACGGAGACGGGGACGGAACAGTGTTCCGTCCAAGTCCGTTTGACACTCCGGCGCACGCGAATTGAGCTTCAATTTGGCCGATTCCGCGAAGGTTGACTTTCTGCTCCGCCTTGCATTTGACCAACGATTCCGGCGTGCTCCGGCGGCCATTGGTCGTGCCGCCGGTGACAAACGACGCACCACCACTTGAGGATCAAAAGCCCCACGTCAATCGAATCAATTATGGTCGAATTGATCCCCAATTTAGTCATTGAAATTGATCATTCAAGTCTGCAAATGGCGCGGGCGAGAGGTAGAAGATGCACTGTTCGGGACCGATTCGACCGGTCCGACCGGCGGTCAGACCGGTCCGAACCGGTTCGGACAATACATTTTGCACAATTTTTGAAATTAAACAAAATTGGTGGGGAATTTTCACAATTAAATCTCAAAATTGGACTTAGGGGCCTAGATATTATCTAGAAATGCAATTTTGCCCAAAAGTTCTTATCAATTTGCACAAAAGCCCCAAATTTTTCAATTTGCAATTTGGGGAAAAGTTCAATTGAAGACCAATTCGACCAAATTGGACCATGAGACCTATGCCAATCAATTTGAAATGTATGAAAACATAGGGTAACAGTTCAATTTTACTATAATAGTCCCTCAATCAAAAGTAATTTCAAAAATTGGCCAATTGAGGGACTAAATTGCAAACATTTTGGGGATTTGGCCTAATTCGTGCAATTCGTGCAATTGTGTGTGCAATTGAGCAAATTGAAGTTCAAAGGGGCTGCAATTGAATGTTTAGACTCCAAATGTGCAAAAATTGCAAATAAAATGACTCAATTTGTATTTTTTATGAAAATTCAACCTTAAGCGTTATAAAGGAACACCTAAAATTGAACTTAATTTTTGATTTTTCTTTAGGTCAATATTGAAAGGGAATTAAAAGAAAAATATTGAACATTTTTCTATATTTTTATGACCTCGAAAAGCATTTTTTATGATTTTTTCAAAGATTTTTTTATTTTCCGAAAATATTAAAAAAATGTGAAAAATATGAAAAATTATTTTTTGTTCCAAATTGGTTCCTTATGCATGGCGAAGGCTTCCAATGTTGATTTTTTATTTTTTGATTTTTTGTGAATTTTGGTAAATTTTGGAAAATAAAACTAAAAGAAAACCGACTAAAAATTCGGGTGTCAACAATAACATAGCCCGATAAGTTCAAGGTTCATACGGACCACCGGAAAGAAAATGACTACGACTCAAGGATACGGCACGGGGACACAAAAGGAAACTCCCTAAACATAACCACTCGTCGACACACGAGGGTCCAAAAGTAGGGATAAGGACCTCTACACACCTAAGGGTCGGGCGTCATCATCAGAAGTAAACTCGGCAGGGGGAACGTACTCCGGGGAGAAACTCGTCACGATGACTTCGCTAAACGCCCGCTCAAGCTCCTCCCATGGCTCTTCCTCTGGCACCTCTTCCAAGTCCTCCTCTAGGTCAGACGCCTCCTCGAGTATCAGCTCTCTTCTTCGGTTCGGACTCCTCTTCGGGTTCCTCCATCCAGAGCGGGGAGTCTCGAAGGTGAAACTATCGGGAGTCTAGGTCCGGCGGCATCCAGTACGTGCTCGGGAATCACCTCCTCCCTCAAAGGTCCGGATAAATAGTACCCATCCTTATAAGTCCAAGAGAGGAAGGAATAAGGGGTCAAGTAACCTCTCGCGTCGTCGATCCACAAGGTGCTAACCCTCCGATAATACGTCCGATCCGGTCCCACTCTATACTCGGTAATCACGGGCTCAAATTGAGTCGGTAGTCCAAAAAGTAGCGGCATCGCGGCGATCGTGGTCGAGGGTCTGAAAATGTTGGTCCCACACAGGGGTGAGATCGACATCTCAGCAAGCGAAGCCTAACCTATCCTAAGGTCCTAGTACCTCTAGACAAAACACGGCATGCAAACAATCCAATCCAAACAGCAGACAGTGGTCAATTCAAAGTGCACAAATAAAGCAATCGTGTACAGGACCACCCGTAACATGCCAAATCACACAAGTCGATCCTCGCCATAGGGCTCACATACCACCTCCATAATTTAGTATCATAATCTCATATATCAAGTACAAGCCTCGGACTCTTAGGAACACGGCATTGTACGTATAAATACAGATATTTTTGTGTGCACACTGGGGTCTCGGACACTTAGGAATACGCCCCATGGGGTCTCGGACACTTAGGAATACGCCCCATTTATTTAACGGTCTCGGACACTTAGGAACACGACCGGATTAAGTCTCGGACAATTGGGCGAACACGGCATACTATACGGCCTCGGACGCCTCAATTGAACACGACTTTATAATCTCATGTATAGGTCATACACAAAGGGCCTCATGCCCTAATATCACAATATTGCAATTCCACAATTACTTGGGCTATTTAGCATGTCGATACCATCACGAGCTCGAATCGGGCCAATTGCCACATATTGCCTCACAAGGCCAATCATGCAATTACAAGGGGTCTCACACTAGCCAAGACATCACAATATCACATAAAATGCATTTAAAGCACCCCCAATTCAGAATTACTACTTTTGATACCAACGGTCCCATTCGAGCGAATTCCACGTTTTCTCTTACAAAGCCACACACTTAATCCCAAGAGGCTTCACACTTGCCAAGGCATGTAAAAGTCATTCTAAAACACCTTTCAAGTGCCCCACATCAGAATTACAACATTTAGCACCCACTAACCATTTTAGTGCACAATTGCTCCGATTGAGTTATTTTAGGTCCCGATCGCCCCCAACCATGGTCCACTCTTAAACCACGTGCTATCCACAAATCAAGTCACTCATTTCCACCCATATGACCACATAAACATCCTAGGACCAGCTTTGATACCAATCGCACAGAAATTTCCAGATTGGTCCTCTCTAGCATTTCTCATTATCCCAAGCATTTAGCACACCATCTAGCCAAACCCAAGTGTCTCTTAGTAACCTAGGGCTCTAGGAAGGGTTAGGAAACACTTACTCTTGCTTTTTGATGAAGAAAAACCCGGCGAAAGCGTTTCCTTCGCGCACGATCAGATTCGACCTTGAAGTTGGATGAGCAAAACCGGCGGTGAAACCCTAGGGTTTGTTCGGCGCCGAGAGAGAGAAAAACGGACGGCACGGCGGCGGCAACAACTCAAAGCCAAGAAAGGAAGATGAAGTGGCGGTGGCGTGGTGGAGCTCCTCCTTGGACCGGCGGTGTGAGGAGGCCGAAGGGGTGCTCGGCCAAGAGACGAAAAGAGAGAGTTCTTGGGAGAGAGTTGAGCTCAAAATGAAGAAATGAGGGAGTGAGAGAGAGGGTGAGTGATCAGCCAAGAGTAAGAGAGGGAGAGGGTGAGTTTGAGTGATTGAATGAGTAACTTGATGGGTGGGAGATAGTAGGGTTAGTGTAGGACATGAATAGTAGAGTAGGTGGTGGGGTTTTTGGGGTTTGACTTGCATGGGGACTTGATCCCTTCAAGTGTCATGTCCCTCCAATATCCACATGGGGATTTAGGGGCTGATGGGTGCGGTACAAGGGTTGACCGAAATTCCTTCGCGGTCGCTCAAGGGCTGAACGAATCTCGGGACCGGAATGGATTTTTTGTTCCACAAATCCGATCCTCATTTTTCCAACTTATATGGCTTCCAAATATCCTTAATAACATTTGCAAGGCGACATCCAAGTTTATTTGTATTGGAATTCTCGAATACCCGGCCGCCAATTTCGAAGTCCGCTTCGCGCTCAAAATCAGCCTATCGCATTTTCGGTGCACCTCGAACCGACGGGCGGCTTTTAGGAGCTACGCATATCGACCCGTGATTTTAGTTACCACGTTTTAAGAATTCGGACCACGGCGACCCCGGTTGTCATGTAATCGCGAGGGAAACGGTCGGTCTTGACGGGACGCGATTGTCGGGAATCGGTTCGGGGTTATTCGCAAATCATGCTATGGCGTAGCGGTATCACCCGCAAACCAATTGCACGACGCTAGCAAATAGTTCGACGTCAACCCTCGGATCGGCCCGCAATGACCCGAGAATGTACCCTCGGCGACCCTTATGGTCGGGATACCGGTCCGCGGTCGAGTCCTTTATGGTCTGCGCACTATCCTATTTAGCCATTCCCCTTTGGTCGGTTATCTCAAGAGTGATCAATTCGAGTGAGGTTACTGGAATACATCGATACTCATTTCATTCATAACTTCGAGATGGGGTCGGAATTCAGAATGTCACAATTCTTCCCCCCTTACAAAAATTTCGTCCTCGAAATTTACAAGACTTAGCTACTCAAACAGGTGGGGGTATTTACGCCTCATAGCTTCCTCGCTCTCCCAAGTGGCTCCTTCTGTTCCGTGGTGCTCCCATATTACTTTTACCAACGGAATTGTCTTGTTTCTCGGGACTTGCTCCTTCCTGTCCTCGATCCTAACCGGTCTTTCCACGTATGTTACTCGATCATCCACTTCGATAGCTTCATAATCCAAGACATGGGTCGGATCGGGCTCATACTTCCGTAGCATTGACACGTGAAAGACGTTGTGGACTTGCGACAGATTTGGCGGTAAGGCTAGTCGATAGGCCGGGGTTCCAATTCGCTCTAGTATCTCGAAAGGTCCCACGTATCTCGGACTTAGTTTCCCTTTCTTCCCAAATCGAGATAATCCTCGCATTGGCGATACCTTAAGGAACACATGATCTCCCACTTGGAATTCCAAAGGCTTACGTCGTCTGTCAGCATAGCTTTTCCGGCGACTTTGGGCGGTCTTAAGTCTTTCTCTAATCACCTTCACTGCTTCAATCGACTGTTCTACTAACTCCGGGCCTGTTATACTCCTCTCACCGACTTCGTCCCAAAGATATTGGCGTTCGGCACGCTCCGCCATACAGTGCTTCGAACGGTGCCATTCCGATACTCTGCTGATAGTTGTTGTTATAGGCGAACTCCACAAGGTGCAAATCGTTCTTCCCAACCTCTTTTGAAGTCTATAACACACGCCCTTAACATATCTTCCAACGCCTGAATAGTTCTCTCGGACTGTCCATCCGTCCGAGGGTGGTAGGCGGTACTGCATCGCAACTTTGTCCCCATCGCTTCCTGCAGGCTTTTCCAAAACGAAGCGGTAAACTTGGGATCTCTCGTCGACGTGATTGTCACTAGCACTCCATGTAGTCGAACGATCTGCCTCATGTACGGTTCGGCGTACCCGTCCATTGCGAAATCCTTTCGCCTTGCCAGAAAATGTGCAGACTTGGTCAATCGATCCACGATCACCCATATGGAGTCATGTCCCCTTTGACTCCTTGGTAAGGCCATAACAAAATCCATTGTGATGTGCTCCCATTTCCACTCGGGAATTTCCAACGGTTGAAGCGAGCCTCCCGGTTTACAATGTTGTGCCTTCACTTGCTAGCACGTTAAGCATTTTTCCATGTGCTTGGCGACGTCCACTTTCATTCCATTCCACCAGTAGTGTTGACGGAGATTTTGGTACATCTTCGTACATCCAGGGTGGATACTATAGTTACTCCGATGTGCTTCTGATAGAATCCTTTCTCGGAGCTCTTCGTCATTAGGTACGCATAACCTCCCACGAAACTTCAGTATTCCATCCTCCGATACCCGAAACTCGGGTTTCCCGTTATTCGCCTCCATTTCCAGAATCTTTTGGAGGTCGGGATCCGTCGATCGTAATGCCTTAATCCTATCTTGGATCTCGGGTTCAATCCTTAGTGTTGCCATCAAATTGGACAACCGACGGACTTCCAATTTGAACTCCGAATCCCTTATCCTTTCTAGCAGAGTCCACTCTTTCACTAGCATATGCGCCATACTTGACTTCCGACTTAGCGCATCCGCTACCTTATTTGCTTTCCCGGGGTGATACGTAATGTCATAGTCATAGTCCTTAAGCAACTCTATCCACCGACGTTGTCTCATATTCAACTCCTTTTGGGAAAACAAATACTTTAGACTCGATGATCCGTATAGATCCGAAACTTTTCTCCACACGATAATGCCTCCGGATCTTCAAGGCGAAGACTATAGCAAGCAAGCTCCAGATCGTGAGTCGGGTAATTCATCTCATGAGGTCTTAATTGACGCGATGCATAAGCCACAACTTTTCCATGTTGCATTAGCACACACCCCAATCCTTTCAAAGATGCGTCACTATAGATCTCGTAACCTCCCGGTCCAGAGGGAATAGTCAACACTCGGTGCGGTGGTCGCCCTATGCTTCGGTTCTTGGAAACTTCTTTCGCACTTGTCGGTCCATTCAAACTTCGTTTCCTTCTTCGTCAATCTAGTTAATGGCATGGCTATTGAGGAGAACTTCTCCACAAACCTTCTATAGTAGCCTGCCGGTCCCAAGAAACTCCTCACTTTAGTCACCGTTGTCGGTCTAGGCCAATTCATCACCGCTTCGATTTTAGCGAGATCCACCGAGATTCCATCTCCGGATACTACATGTCCAAGGAACGCCACTCTATTCAACCAGAACTCACACTTACTAAACTTGGCGTAAAGTGAGTGTTCCCTTAATGTCTACAAGACAATCCTCAAGTGTACTTCATGTTCGCCATTACTCCTCGAGTAAATCGGAATGTCATCTATGAACACTATGACAAACTTATCCAAATACTCCTTGAACACACGATGCATCAAGTCCATAAATGCAGCTGGGGCATTGGTCAATCCAAATGGCATCACTTGTAAACTCATAATGCCAATACCTTGTCCCGAAGGCAGTCTTAGGGACATCCTCCTTCTTAATCCTCAACCGGTGATATCCCGTCCTTAAGTCGATCTTGGAGAATACCGATGCACCTTGCGGTTAGTCGAACAAGTCATCTATCCTTGGCAATGGGTACTTGTTCTTAATGGTCGCCTGATTCAATCGCCTATAGTCGATGCACAAGCGCAACGACCCGTCCTTTTTCCTCACAAACAAAACCGGTGCTCCCAAGGTGAAGCACTTGGACGAATAAACCCTTTATCCAATAGTTCTTGCATTTGCACCTTTAACTCCTTCAACTCGGATAGGGACATTCTATAGGGTGCCTTCGATATCGGTTCCGTCCCGCAGGCTAACTCAATAGAGAATTCCGTTTCTCTCTCAGGTGGCAATCCAGGTAAATCTTGAGGAAAGACATCGGGGTATTCACATACTACCGATATGTTTTCCAACTTAGGTTCTTCCACCGTCGGATCCAACACAACAGCTAAATAGGCCTCACATCCATCATCCATCAACTTAGTCACCTCAAGTGACGAGATCAAAGGGATCGAGGTTCCTCCCCGACTCCCGACAAAGTCAAATCTAGGGCGACCAACAGGAAATAATTGAATCGCCCCGCTACCACAATCAACCACAGCCTTTAATTTGCCTAACCAATCCATCCCAACAATAACATCAAAGTCATACATGGGCAACACAACAAGATCGATTAGTTCTTCACTATCGCCAATCACTATCTTACGGTTCTGACACCCTAAGGAAACCAACGCTTCATTCTTTAAGGGTGTAGCCACATGCAATACTACTTCCAACGGTTTTAACTCTATTCCAGCCAAATCAGCAAATTGAGCAGACACGAATGAATGCGAAGCTCCAGTGGTCAAACAAAGCATATGCAGCATGACCACGTAGAAGAACCGTACACCGTGACTACGCCGGGCGCATTCTCAAGCATCCTTTCGCGCCACAAAGATAGACTCTTCCTTGCGCCGGCGGTCGGTTCGGCTCCCTTGAGGAGCAGCTCCAATCCCGAGGCCCTCCCTACGGCCTTACCATCTGTGGAAAATCTCCAGGAGCTTTCTTAGTGCACTGCCCGACATGGTGGCCCATTTTGCCACATCTGAAACAGGCACCTCCCCGACCGGGGCAAGGTCCATTTCCATGTCGCCTTCCATAGAGACGACGGTTCCAGTTGTTCGGGCGAGTCGGCTTCCCAATTCCTTTCTTCACCGGAGGAACAAATCGCCCGTTGTTCATCATTGGCCTCTTCCCAAAGTTACGATTGTCCCTCCGAGGAACGAACCGCGGTCCAGGGGCGATTTTCCTTCTTTCCCTCATGTCCCTTTCAATCGGTTGGCCCCGCCTATATAGCTCCTCATAGTTCGCGGGTCCAAAGCCACCGGTTGGCCACGGAGGTCGGTTGTAGCCCATCTCTCGAATCTTCTTGCCTTATCCAAAGGATTATCAACCATCCGCGGAGCATACTTAGACAGCCTTGCAAACTCCGCTTCATATTGCTCGATTGTCATGTTGCCTTGACGCAAGTTCTGAAATTCAACTAACTTACGCTCCCGAGCACTGCAGAGAAGAACTTCCCAATGAATGCCTCGTAGAATGCATTCCAATTAGGCACCACTCCTTCGGGGAAAACAGTCACTCTCGTAGCCCTCCACCAATCATGGGCAATCTCTTGGAGTTGGTACACCGCCAATGTCACTTTTTCAGCGTCGAACATCCTAGAACCGTAAAGCATTTCTCAATCTCCTCAATCCAACGAGGAGCCATCTCCGGGTCTCCTTTCCCGTCAAACCTAGGTGGCTTCGGTTTCAGAAATTGCTCCACCATCGACCCATGGCCCTATGAGGGTTCTCTTGAGCAGGAGCATTACCACCTCCATTTCCCCGGCCATTGTTTCCATTATTCCCATTGTTCCCTAACGTCGCATTAATCGCAGCAACGGCGGCCTCAGCAGCTTGAGCTATTATCGTGGCCCTATCCTCAGGTTGTTGTGCCACGGAGGTAGCTCTTTCCCGAGCCTGCCTACCCATCAACTCTCCTATCTGCTCCAAGGTCCTAATCACACCGTCCAGCCTTGGATCTTCTACTGTTGGGGCCCTCGAGCTAGACGCTCCTCTAGTACCTCTATTGCGGTTGCTCATCTCAGCAAGGTTTCACTACACCCGATAACTACAATTTTTCCCAAGGATCGGGGCCTAAGCCAAACACTCACGTCTATCTACCATCAACTAACATTTCAGGATCACTCACAATCATTAGGCAGACAAACCAGTAGGTACTCAATCAAGCATACCAGGCCAAGAAAAACAAATAACATAGCCATCAAATCATGGCATCTCAAGCAACCATGGCATCACAACAAAGATTCTCGATCGTACCTGGGTCCGGCCCGCATCCGTAGCTTAGTGAAAACATCACAAACAACCCAGCACTTCATAGAGCAATCACAGCTAATTCACACAATAGTCCAAGACAAGGACTTGATACCAGGCCAATCCACATGCGCCATTTCAAATGACATGCTTTCGCGCCTAAGACTCATAACCACCTAAGGTCATAACTAATGGTCATTCCAAACTCATTCCTCCTTATCACTCCAACACTCGATCGATGTGGATCGAGCTAGCCTCGCTCCGATACCATTTCAACGGGGATGTCACGCCCCGTGTCCTCCGAGCGCGCCAACATCCCACGTTGTCGAAGAAATCTCGCAACTCACCAGGATCGCAAACGGACGTAAAACACGCGAGATGCAAATGCAAGCGGAAGCAATGAAAACAAACCCGACAATGAATATAGAATGACCTTAGAACATAACACCAAAATACATATAACATAGCCCGATAAGTTCAAGGTTCATACGGACCACCGAAAAGAAAATGACTACGACTCAAGGATACGGCACGGGGACACAAAAGGAAACTCCCTAAACATAACCACTCGTCGACACACGAGGGTCCAAAAGTAGGGATAAGGACCTCTACACACCTAAGGGTCGGGCGTCATCATCAGAAGTAAACTCGGTAGGGGGAGCGTACTCCGGGGAGAAACTCGTCACGATGACTTTGCTAAACGCCCGCTCGGGCTCCTCCCATGGCTCTTCCTCCGGCACCTCTTCCGGGTCCTCCTCTAGGTCAGACGCCTCCTCGGGTATCGGCTCTTCTTCTGGTTCGGACTCCTCTTCGGGTTCCTCCATCCGGAGCGGGAGTCCGGGTATGGGAGACCTCGGCTCGGGGATCGGTCCAACTACGAGTCCAAGGACGGGGAGTCTCGAAGGTGAAGCTATCGGGAGTCTAGGTCCGGCGGCATCCAAGACGTGCTCGGGAATCACCTCCTCCCTCAAAGGTCCGGATAAATAGTCCCCATCCTTATAAGTCCAAGAGAGGAAGGAATAAGGGGTCAAGTATCCTCTCGCGTCGTCGATCCACAAGGTGCAAACCCTCCGATAATACGTCTGATCTGGTCCCACTCTATACTCGGTAATCACGGGCTCAAACCGAGTCGGTAGTCCAAAAAGTAGCGGCATCGCGGCGATCGTGGTCGAGGGTCTGAAAATGTTGGTCCCACAGAGGGGTGAGATCGACATCTCAGCAAGCGAAGCCTAACCTATCCTAAGGTCCTAGTACCTCCAGACAAAACACGGCATGCAAACAATCCAATCCAAACAGCAGATAGTGGTCAATTCAAAGTGCACAAATAAAGCAATCGTGTATAGGACCACCCGGAACATGCCAAATCACACAAGTCGATCCTCGCCATAGGGCTCACATACCACCTCCATAATTTAGTATCATAATCTCATATATCAAGTACAAGCCTCGGACTCTTAGGAACACGGCATTGTACGTATAAATACAGATATTTTTGTGTGCACACCGGGGTCTCGGACACTTAGGAATACGCCCCATGGGGTCTCGGACACTTAGGAATACGCCCCATTTATTTAACGGTCTCGGACACTTAGGGACACGACCGGATTAAGTCTCGGACAATTGGGCGAACACGGCATACTATACGGCCTCGGACGCCTCAATTGAACATGACTTTATAATCTCATGTATAGGTCATACACAAAGGGCCTCATGCCCTAATATCATAATATTGCAATTCCACAATTACTTGGGCTATTTAGCATGTCAATACCATCACGAGCTCGAATCGGGCCAATTGCCACATATTGCCTCACAAGGCCAATCATGCAATTACAAGGGGTCTCACACTAGCCAAGACATCACAATATCACTTAAAATGCATTTAAAGCACCCCCAATTCAGAATTACTACTTTTGATACCAACGGTCCCATTCGAGCGAATTCCACGTTTTCTCTTACAAAGCCACACACTTAATCCCAAGAGGCTTCACACATGCCAAGGCATGTAAAAGTCATTCTAAAACACCTTTCAAGTGCCCCACATCAGAATTACAACATTTAGCACCCACTAACCATTTTAGTGCACAATTGCTCCGATTGAGTTATTTTAGGTCCCGATCGCCCCCAACCATGGTCCACTCTTAAACCACGTGCTATCCACACATCAAGTCACTCATTTCCACCCATATGACCACATAAACATCCTAGGACCAGCTTTGATACCAATCGCACAGAAATTTCCAGATTGGTCCTCTCTAGCATTTCTCACTATCCCAAGCATTTAGCACACCATCTAGCCAAACCCAAGTGTCTCTTAGTAACCTAGGGCTCTAGGAAGGGTTAGGAAACACTTACTCTTGCTTTTTGATGAAGAAAAACCCGGCGAAAGCGTTTCCTTCGCGCACGATCAGATTCGACCTTGAAGTTGGATGAGCAAAACCGGCGGTGAAACCCTAGGGTTTGTTCGGCGCCGAGAGAGAGAAAAACGGACGGCACGGCGGCGGCAACAACTCAAAGCCAAGAAAGGAAGATGAAGTGGCGGTGGCGTGGTGGAGCTCCTCCTTGGACCGGCGGTGTGAGGAGGCCGAAGGGGTGCTCGGCCAAGAGACGAAAAGAGAGAGTTCTTGGGAGAGAGTTGAGCTCAAAATGAAGAAATGAGGGAGTGAGAGAGAGGGCGAGTGATCAGCCAAGAGTAAGAGAGGGAGAGGGTGAGTTTGAGTGATTGAATGAGTGACTTGATGGGTGGGAGATAGTAGGGTTAGTGTAGGACATGAATAGTAGAGTAGGTGGTGGGGTTTTTGGGGTTTGACTTGCATGGGGACTTGATCCCTTCAAGTGTCATGTCCCTCCAATATCCACATGGGGATTTAGGGGCTGATGGGTGCGGTACAAGGGTTGACCGAAATTCCTTCGCGGTCGCTCAAGGGCTGAACGAATCTCGGGACCGGAATGGATTTTTTGTTCCGCAAATCCGATCCTCATTTTTCCAACTTATATGGCTTCCAAATATCCTTAATAACATTTGCAAGGCGACATCCAAGTTTATTTGTATTGGAATTCTCGAATACCCGGCCGCCAATTTCGAAGTCCGCTTCGCGCTCAAAATCAGCCGATCGCATTTTCGGTGCACCTCGAAGCGACGGGTGGCTTTCGGGAGCTACGCGTATCGACCCGTGATTTTAGTTACCACGTTTTAAGAATTCGGACCACGGCGACCCTGGTTGTCATGTAATCGCGAGGGAAACGGTCAATCTTGACGAGACGCGATTGTCAAGAATCGGTTCGGGGTTATTCGCAAATCATGCTATGGCGTAGCGGTATCACCCGCGAACCAATTGCACGTCGCTAGCAAATAGTTCGACGTCAACCCCTGGATCGGCCCGCAATGACCGAGAATGTACCCTCGGCGACCCTTATGGTCGGGATACCAGTCCGCGGTCGAGTCCTTTATGGTCTGCGCACTATCCTATTTAGCCATTCCCCTTTGGTCAGTTATCTTAAGAGTGATCAATTCCGTGACATTCTGAATTCCGACCCCATTTCGAAGTTTATGAATAAAATGAGCATTGATGCGTTTCAGTAATCTCACTCGGAATTGATCACTCTAGAGACGACCGACCGAAGGGGAATGGCTAAATAGGATAGTACGCGGACTAAAGAACTCGGCCGCGGACTAGTATCCTGACCATAAGGATCGCGAGGGTACGTTCTAGACCATGTAGGTCGATCTAGGATTAGTATCGTAACAATCCGCTAGCGTCGTGTAAATGGACCGCGGGTGGTTCCGCTATGCCATAGCATGATTTGCGGATGACCGTGAACTGATTCCTGACGATCACGTCCCGCCAGGATCGACGGTTTCCCTCGCGATTACATGACAACCAGGATCGCCGTGGTCCGAATAATTCTTAAACGTGATAAAAATCACGGGTCGATACACGTAACTCCCGAGAGCCACCCGTCGCTCCGAGATGCACCGAAACCGCGATCGGCTAATTTTTAGCGCGAAGCGAACTTTGAAATCGGCGGCCGGGTATTTGAGAATTCCTATGCAAATAAATTGGACGTCGCCTCACCGGAGTTAATAAGGATTTCATATCGCAGTATTAGTCAGAAAAAGTGGAGATCAAATCGCGAAGCGAGAAGTGCACCCCAGCCCCGAATTTCGTTCAGCATCTTGAGAAACCGCGAAGGAAAATTTTGGCCACTTCACCATCCCATCGCTTCAGCCAATTATATCAAAGAAATGGAGAAGAAAAGTGCTCTTGAAGTGTCCAAGTCCCAAGACCCATTAAAACCCCAAATTTTCCCCAAAAACCCCATTACCTAACATTACTATTCATGTCCTACACCCACCCCCACCATCTTGTCACTCTTGAATGAGGGCTAATCACTCAAATCACTCCCTCTCTCTTCTCTTGTGGGCTGATGCAAACCCCCTCTCACTCCCTCACTCTCATTTTCACTCTCACTCAAAACACTCTCTCAAGTTCTCTCATCTCTCCCTCTCACTCCCTCTCGGCACCTCCCATTTCCGGCGACCTCGAGGTGCTGCAACCGCCACCACCACCACCTCTCCTTTCCCTAGAGACCGTGAGCCACCGCTGTCGCCAACGAACCGCCTTTCTCCCCCTCTTTGGACGCCGGTGCAGCAAGTTAGAGGGAGGGGCTGTTCTTGGGGTTTTGCTCCTCATTTGAAGGTAAGGAGCTAGAATCTTGCCACAATCATCTAGGGTAGTTTAAGTGAGGTTCATTGGTGGATTTTGGGGAGGATTTCATGGACTAAAAGTGTTGCTCTCTTGTTTGAACCAAAGGGGACAGCTTGGGTTGAAATCTGGTCACGCGAAGTCGTCGCTCATCCGTCGGGTTTTCTTCACCAAAAAGGACTTGTAAGTGGCTCTAATCCTTCATTAGGACTATGGGTTACTAAGGAGCTTGGTAGTTTATGGATTAGGTTGATTTAGGGGTTGTTTTGGGCATGAATCAAGGGAGACCGGTTCTGAAATTTACCTTGCTGTGGTTTGAAGTTTTGGGTGATAAATGAGCATGTTGGGGCTGGTTCGGGTGTGTAGTGATGGCCTAAGATGGTGAGGACCGAATGTTGCATGATGAACTTGAGTTAGATGCCCATTTGGCGCAAATTGTGCTAGTGGTTATGTTGGTTGTTAACATCATGTACATTGTGGGATTGTGGAAAATTATGAGTTTGGGGCCATGATATGTTCGGCCATGTGAGTGAAATGCGAGGTTACATGTTGGAGCATGTGCCGGATCGGTGGAAACTTGATTGGAACAAAATGAGATGTTATGTGGCTTAGTTGGGGCCGAATGGAAATGGTGCATTAAAGAGAGTGTCATAGTGTTTTAAATTGATATGTGAACCTTGGAACTACTCGAGGTGAGAATCGGCTAATTTGTGATGCGCGAACCATGTGTTAGGTAGCGCGATTGAAACGTTGTGTTATTGGGCTTTATTTGTTACACTCGATCATGAAGTTTATTAATGAAAGCCTATGGATGTGAATTATGAGTACTGGTACCCCGATGCGTTAAACGCGGGGTTTGTGCCCGTCCCGATGCGTTAAACGCGGGACCGACTTGATGCGTTACTACGCGGGTCTATGAATATGGTCGTATTCAATCAAGTCGTCTGAGGCCATAGTGATGCCGTATTCATCCGATTGTCTGAGACCGAGTTTTTATGGGGCGTATTCCTAAGTGTCTGAGACCCCGGTGTGCACATGTATATATATATACCGAGAATATATTTTAAGCCCGATGCGTAGTTACGCGGGCTAGATGATTGAGAGGATGTGTTATAAGCCCGAGGCATTGAGACGCGGGCTTGAGAATGGACTACTTGATATTGATATCACGTGTGACCGAATTGCGGTAATGCCCGAAGTCTAAAGTGCCATAGTATAGAAGTTTGATTGCTGGATTAAGAGATTGTGTGTCGTAAGTTTTGGATTGATTTTCTTATTGAATTGAGTTGTCTGTATGTCTTGGGTTAATTATCTTAGTTTGACTAGCTCGGAGGTACCATAACCTAGGGTCGGCTTAGATCCACCTTATCGGGATTTTATCTCACCCCTCCGTGGGACCCACTTTTCGGACCCCCGACCCCGACAGCCGGGATGCCATTGCTCTTCGGGCTACCGACGCAGTTTGAGCCGGTCATCACAGAGTATCGAGTCGGACCGGACCGGACCTATTAGCGGAGGGCTAGTACATTATGGGTTGACGACTCGAGTGACCGCTGGATTCCTTATACCTTTATTTCGTGGACATATAAGGACGGAGACTATTTATCCGGACCCCCGAGGGAGGAGGTGATTCCGGAGCATGTCTTGGAGGCCGCCGGACCTAGACACCCGGTAGTTTCGCCTTCTCGACTCCCCGACATTGGACCCGTAATCGGATCGATCCCGGAGCCGAGGTCCCCCTTGCCTGGACACGCTGCTATGGACGGAGGAATTGTGGAGCTCGATGGTGCCGTTGGCGATCCCATGGCGATTCCGGAACCTGAGCCGATCGTGGTGCCGCTTGTAGATCCGGTGTATGATCAAGAGATGGATGAGCATGCGGAGGAGTCCGAGCTAGAGCTAGAGTTGGATGGGGCTATCGAGACGAGTTTTTCCCCAGAGTACGCTCCCCCTGCTGGGGATACTTACGATGAGGACGTCTGACCATTAGGTGTTTAGAGGTCTTTACCCCCACTTTTGTATCCTCGTATGTTGACGAGTGATTTTGTCTTGGGAGGTTTCTTTTGCGTCCCCGTGTCCTACCCTTGGGTCGTAGTTGTTTTATTTCGGGTGGTCTGTATGAACTCCAAACCTACTGGTTAGGTTATATGTATGCTTGTATTATGTGCTGGAGTCATTCTATTATTTTTCCGGGTTTGTTATGTTTGTTTCCGTTTGCATTTGCATCTCGCGCATATTATGTCCGTTTCCGATCCTGGTGAGGTTCGCGAGTTTTCTCTTAACCATGTGGGATGTTCAACCGCTGATGGAGGTGCGGGGCGTGACATCCCCGTTGAAGTGGTATCAGAGCAAGGTCAGCTCGATCCAGGATGATTGAGTGATGGAGTGATAAGGAGGAATGACTTCAGAACGACCGTTAGTTGAGACCTTAGGTGGTTACGAGCCTTAGGCACAAATGCATGACATTTGAAGTGGTGTATGTGTATTGGCATGGTGTCGAATCCTGGTACCGGGCTATTGTGTGAATTGACTGTGACTGCTGTTTGAAGTATTGGATTGCTTGTGATGATTTCATTAAACTGCAGATGCGGCTGGACCTGAGGTACGATTGGAAATCCTTGTTGTGATGCTATGATTGCTGGAACCGCCATGATTTGGTAGTTATGTTGTTTGCTTTCCTTAGCCTTGAATGCCCGATTGAGTATCTACTGGTTTGTCCGCCGAATGACCGTAAGGGATCCTAAGATGTTAGCTGAAAGTGGATAGACTTAAGTGTTGGGCTTAGGCCCCGATCCCCGAGCGAAATTGCACCTGTTAGGTGTAGTGAAACCTTGTTGAGATGAGCAACCGCAATAGAGGTACTAGAGGAGCGTCTAGCTCGAGGGCCCCACTTGTAGAAGATCCAAGATTGGATGGTGTGATAAGGACGTTGGAGCAAATGGGTGATTTGAGGGGTAGGCGGGCTCGGGAAAGAGTCGCTACCGTCGCTAACGGCCGAGGAAAAAGCCAATATTATAGCTCTAACTGTTGAGACTACTATCGCTGCAATTCATGCGACACTTGGAAACAATGGGCAGAATGGCCAAGTGTCGCGACCCTCCGTCGGTCGGTCCGGCAGGGGGCGAGGGTTAATGAGTCGATCCCCCTTTTATATATATTTTTTATGAGATCGCGGGTCTCTCCCAAGACCCATTACTCGAATCGCGATGTCGGGTAAAATTTTTCAAATATCGAAATTAACCTTGTGTGGCGATTCCGCCGTACTCCGGCGGCCATTGGCCATGCCGCCGGTGGGGATCGACGAGCCTAACTTTGGATCACAAAAGCCCTATCATAATTGACTCAATTATGCACAAATTGACCTCCAATTTAGCCATTGAATCTCGACGTTTAATTCTGCAAATTCGCGCGAATCGCCCGAGGAAGATGAAGTATCGTTGCGGACCGGTCCGACCGGTGGTCAGACCGGTCTGAACCGGTTCGCACAGTAATTCTTGCATAATTTTCAAAAGTAATCCAAATTTACTGGGAATTTTTGCAATTAAACCTCAAAATTGAACTCGGGGGCCTGAATATTATCTAAAAAAGTGGTTTTGCCCAAAATTTCTCACCAATTTATGCAAAAACCCCAATTTTTTTCAATTTGCCCAAATTAGGGAAATGTTCAATTGGATGTCAATTGATCAAATTGGACTATGAGACCCATGCCAATCAATTTGAAATGTATGAAAACATAGGGTGCCAGTCCAATTTTACCATGTTAGTCCCTCAATTAAAAGTAATTTCAAAAATTGGCAAATTAAGGGACTAAATTGCAAACATTTTGGGGATTTGGCCTAATTTGTGCAATTCGCGCAATTGTGGGGGCAATTGATCAAATTGAAGTTCAAAGGGACTACAATTGAATGTCTAGACACAAAATGTGCAAAATTTGCAAATAAAAAGACTCAATTGGTATTTTTTATGCAAATTCAACCTTAGGCGTTGTGAGGAAACACCTAAGATTAAACTCAATTTTTGATTTTTATTGAGGTCAATATTAAAAGGGAATTAAAAGAAAAATATTGAACATTTTTCTGTATTTTTACGACCTCGAAAAGTATTTGTTATGAATTTTTCAAGTATTTTCCTATTTTCGAAAATATTAAAAAAAATGCGAAAAAAAAATGAAAAATTATTTTTTGTTCCAAATTGGTTCCTTAAGCTTGGCCAAGGCTTCCAATGTTGATTTTATAATTTTTTGATTTTTTTGTGATTTTTTAATGAATTTTAGAAAATAAAATTAAAGGAAAACCGACTAAAAATTCAGGTGTCAACACCAAGGTAATGCTTGGGGCGATGTACCCGCCCCGGAGAATCCGAATAGGATAATGGGCCAAATGGTGAGGCAATTTCTTAAACTAAAGCCGCCTAGGTTTAACGGGAAAGGAGACCTGAAATGGCCCCTTCTTTGGATTGAGGAGATCGAGGAGTGTTTCATGGTACTAGGGTGTACCGAAGCCGAGAAAGTGACATTGGTGGTATACCAACTTTAAGAGAGCGCCCATGATTGGTGGAGGGCAACTAGAGTAATTGTTTTCCTGAAGGAGTAGTGTCCAACGAGAATGCATTCTCTGAGGCATTCGTTGGGAAGTTCTTTTTCGCGTCGCCTAAGAACGAGTTAGTTGGATTCCGTAACTTGCGTGAAGGCAACATGACAATCGAGCGGTATGAGGCGGAGTTTGCAAGGTTGTCGAAG
Source organism: Rhodamnia argentea (assembly GCF_020921035.1). Taxonomy (NCBI): domain Eukaryota; kingdom Viridiplantae; phylum Streptophyta; class Magnoliopsida; order Myrtales; family Myrtaceae; genus Rhodamnia; species Rhodamnia argentea. The sequence continues at coordinate 11,592,096 of NC_063158.1, forward strand.
TATGCTCCGTGAATGGTTGAAAATTCCTTGGATACATCAAGGAGGTTCAAAGATGATCTGCAACTTGACCTCCGTAGTCAACCGGTGGCTTTGGACCTGCGGGACCATGAGGAGTCATATAGGCATGGCCAACTGATTGAAAGGGATACGAGAGAGAGAAGGAAAGTCGTCCCCGGACTGCAATTTATACCCCGGAAGGAGAATCGCAATTTTGGAAAGAGGCCGATGATGAGTAATAGGCGGTTTACCCCCCTGTGAAGAAGGAATTGGAAAGCCAACTCGCCCGAATAGGAATAACCGGAACTGGCGTCTCTGTGGAAGGCGACATGAAATGGACCTTGCCCTGGCCGAGCGGGTGCTTGTTTCGGGAGTGGCAAGCTGGGCCACCATGTAAGACAATGCCCGAGAAAGCTCCTGGGGATTACTCGCGAGATGGTAAGATATCCAGGAGGGCATAAGATATGAGTCGCTCTCGCAAGGAAACCGTTGGAAGTGTTATTGCATGTTGCTACACCCTTAAGGACTGAAGCACTGGTTACTTTAGGATGCCCGAACCGTAAGATAGTGATTGGCGATTGCAAAGAATTGGTTGATCTTGCTGTATTGCCCATGTATGACTTCGATGTTATTATCGGGATGGATTGGTTATGGAAGCAAAAGGCAGTAGTCGATTGTGGTAACAAGGCGATACAATTCTTTCCCGATGGTCACCCTAGATTTTATTTCGTCGGAAGTTGGGGAGGGACCTCAATCCCTTAAATCTTGCCACGGGGGGTAACTAAGTTAATAGATGAGGAGTGTAAGACTTACTTGGTGGATGTGTTGATCTCGACGATTGAGGAACCCAAGTTGGAAGATATGCCGGTAGTATGTGAATCCCAGATGTTTTTCCTCGAGACTTACCTGGATTACCACTTGAGAGAGAGAGACGGAATTCTCTATTGAGTTAGCCCCTGGGACGGAACCGATATCGAAGGCACCTTATAGAATGTCCTTATCAATGTTGAAAGAGTTAAAGGTGCAAATGCAGAAACTTTTGGACAAAGGGTTCATTCGCCCAAGTGCTTCACCTTGAGGAGCACCGGTCTTATTTGTGAGGAAAAAGGACGGGATATCACCAGTTAAGGATAAAAAGGAAGGATATCCCTAAGATCGCCTTTAGGACAAGGTGTGGGCATTATGAGTTTATAGTCATGCCTTTTTGGGTTGACCAATGCTCCCACTGCCTTCATGGATTTGATGCATCGTGTGTTCAAGGAATATCTAGACCGGTTTGTCATAGTGTTCATAGACGACATTCTAATCCGTTCAAGAAGAAATGGTGATCATGAAGCGCATCCGAGGATCGTTCTGCAGACATTGAGAGAACACTCACTCTACGCCAAGTTTAGCAAGTATGAGTTTTGGCTGAATAGAGTGGCGTTCCTTGGACATATAGTTTCTGGAGATGGAATCTCCGTGGATCCTACTAAGATCGAAGTGGCAACGAATTGGCCTAGACCGACGATGATGACCGAAGTGAAAAGTTTCTTGGGGTTGGCAGGCTACTACGGAAGGTTGTGGAGAAGTTCTCATCGATAGCCATACCTTTGATTAGATTGACGAAGAAGGAAACGAAGTTTGAATGGACTGATAAGTGTGAGAGAACCTTTTAAGAGCTAAAGTATAAAGCGACCACTACACTAATTCTGACGGTCCCCTCTGGACCTGGAGGTTATGAAATCTACAATGATGCATCCCCGAAAGGATTGTGGTGTGTGCTAATGCAACTTGGAAAGGTCGTGGCTTATGCGTCGCGTCAATTAAGACCTCATGAGATGAACTACCCGACGCGCGACCTGGAACCGGCTGTTATTGTCTTTGCATTGAAAATCTGGAGGCATCATTTGTGTGGAGAAAAGTTCCGGATCTATACGGAACATCGTAGTCTGAAGTATTTGTTTCCCCAAAGGGAGTTGAATATGAGACAATGGAGGCGGATAAGAGAAAACCCGAGTTTTAGGTATCCAAGGATGGAATCCTGAAGTTCCGTGGGAGAATGTGTGTGCCTAATGATGAAGAGCTCAGAGAAAGGATCCTATCAGAGGCACATTGGAGCAACTAAAGTATTCACCCTAGATGTACAAAGATGTACCAAAACCTTCGACGGCACTACTGGTGGAATGGAATGAAGATGGATGTCACTAAGTGTTGACACCCGAATTTTTAGTCGGTTTTCCTTTAGTTTTATTTTCCAAAATTCATTAAAAATTCACAAAAAATCAAAAAATTAAAAAATCAACATTGGAAGCCTTGGCCAAGCTTAAGGAACCAATTTGGAACAAAAAATAATTTTTCATATTTCTCGCATTTTTTTTTAATATTTTCGAAAATAGGAAAATACTTGAAAAAATTCATAAAAAATACTTTTCGAGGTCGCAAAAATACATAAAAATGTTCAATATTTTTTCTTTTAATTCCCTTTTAATATTGACCTCAATAAAAATCAAAAATTGAGTTTAATCTTAGGTGTTTCTTCACAACGCCTAAGGTTGAATTTGCACAAAAAATACCAATTGAGTCTCTTTATTTGCAATTTTTGCACATTTGTTGTCTAGACATTCAATTGCAGTCCCTTTGAACTTTAATTTGATCAATTCCACCCTCAATTGCACGAATTGCACGAATTAGGCAAAATCCCCAAAATATTTTCAATTTAGTCCCTCAATCGGTCAATTTTTGAAATTACTTTTAATTGAGGGACTATCATTGCAAAATCGGATTGTCACCCTATGTTTTCATGCATTCTAAATCGATTGGAATGGGTTTCGGGATCCAATTTGGTCAAATTGACACTCAATTGAACATTTCCCCAATTTGGGATTTTAGAAAAATTTGGGGTTTTTGTGCAAATTGATAAGAAATTTTGGGCGAAATTGCATTTCTAGATAATATCCAGGCCCCTAAGTGCAATTTTCAAATTTAATTGCAAAAATTCCAAGTCAATTTTGTTTAATTTTGAAAATTACGAAGTTCATTGTCCGAACCGGTTCGAGACCGGTCACGGCCGCCGGTCGGACCGGTCGAACCGGTCCCGAATAAAGGCTTCGTCTTCCTCGTAACGCCCGTGCATATGAACAAGTGAATGGCATGATTTGGACGATCAAATTGACAGGCCAATTGGTGATAATCGAAGCAATTAATTTAGGCGTTTTGTTCCCCAGGTTGATACGCGTTGATTGAGCCAAGTATCAAGATCAATGGCCGCCGGAGGAGCTCCCGGCGAGCTACCAAAGTCACGGCGACATGAAAAAGTCAACAGCCGCAAATCAAGTGCAATTCGCGCGTAATTGACATCGCCGGAGCACCAAACGGAGTCCAACGGAATTGCATTCCGTTCTTGACGCCGTTTAGACCATTTGGCACACTTGAGCACGTGCGGAGGAAGCTCGGCCAGCTCACATTCGACGCGCGCAAATTCGAAAGTGGGTATAAATAGCTGGGAAGCTTCGCGAATGAGGGAGGTTCATTTGCTCGCCCGGGCAAACCAGAATAGAGATAGAGAGAGAGAGAAAGCGAAGGAGAGCTCACCTTCTCGCCCGAGCGATCGAAGGTTTGAGCTCGGTCTCGTGAGTTCTTCGCGACGGCAATCCGAGAGAATCGAACCTCGCCGCTACTTCGGGAAGCTTGCCCGAACCTTGGAGAAGCGATCGCGGCCTCGGATTAGCTCGAAACCTTCAAAATCGGTGAGTCGACTTCTCAAGCTTCTTCTTGTGCAATCATGGCGTCGCATCATCCCGAGCATGATTGTTGCAATTAGTTTGTGCGTTTTACTTCTTGAGCATCATCGACCACAATCGCACTTCGTTTTTGCATCGATTTCCCTCGAATCACGCGAGTCGAACCCCCAACCTTGCTCGGTCCGGCCGAACACCGGCCGAGCTATTTCGGACCTTGCGAGCTCGATTCGATCTCGAGGTAAGTTCACTTACCTCTTATTCGGCTTCGTGTGATATGATTTGATTGTTATGCTATATGCTTGTGCGTTTGAAGTTCGGTTGTCGCGACCGTGATTGATCCGATTCTCGCGATTTAGTGGATAAAATACTTAGATCTTTGGATATGTTATAGAGGAGGTTCGGAGTGAGTTGTTTGGCGTTGGTTTCACGTTATTCCGGCGAGATCTCACCGTCGGATCTCGCCGGGAGGGATGTCGCCCGTCCGTTTAGTGGTCGTCGCGAGGAAGAAGAAGAAGGTGACGTGGCGGTCAACGTGGTCGGCGGTCCGACGTGTCGGGCGCGGGCTGGTCCAGCTTGTTGGCCGACTCGGCTCGGCCGTTGGCGCGGACGAGCCGAGTCGGATCTCATCCAACGGCCCGGATTATTAGTTGAGTTTGATTTCGGGCCGTTGGATCTTTATTTTTATATTTTTGGATATTAGATATATTAGATTAGAAAATAGAAAATGTAAAACGGTGTCGTTTAATGTAGGCGATTCGGCGTCGTTTTGGCTATAGAATGGATGGACGGTCCAGATCAAGTCTAGGTTAGATCATGACCGTTCATGCATTTAACTGATCCGGCGTCGTTTTAGCAAGAGTAGGACGAATGGCTGAGATGAGATCTAGGTTAGATCTCGGCCGTTCATTCGATAAGCGGATACGTCGTCGTTTTGGTTCCGTAAAGATTGGACGGTGCAGATCAGGTTTAGAATTAATCGCAGCCGTTCATTGCTATAAGTGATGCGGCGCCGTTTAGACTAAGACCCAGAAGCGTCGTCGTTTTGATTAGGGTAGAGTCAATGGCTGAGATTGATTTAAGAGTTGATCTCAGTAGTCCATTTCTTTTTATATATTTTCGAATAATAGGAAATTAGTTTAGAAAATAAAAAAAATCAAATAAATAGCATACGGCGCCGTTTTAGCCTGTAGAGGGGTTCATGAGCGGTCGGACCGGGTTGACCGGCCGTTGACCGGTTTGACCCGGTCCGGTTCATTAATAAAAAATAATAAAAAATAAAAAGAAATTTCCAAAAATCCAAAAAAATTGTAAAAATACTTAGAAAATTCATAAAAATTCCCGGATTTTCACAAAAAATTTCTAAAAATTCCTAGATCGATTCGGGACTCATAAAGTCTGGATCGAAAATTTTTGAGACTTCAAGGGTCGATTAATTTCGATCCGGAAAATTTCCAATATTTTTTAAAAATAAATAAAAATTCCAAAAAATAGAAAAAATTAGAAAAATTCAAGAAAATCACAAAAAATGAGAAATGGCCACATTCAACTGGCCAAATCGAAATTTTGTGATTTTCGAGTCCCGAACCCCAAAAAATGACCATTCTACCCTTCCGGGCCATTCGCCCCAAATTTTTACCAAATCACCCCGATACCCAAAATTGATTTTTGTGTGGGCCGATAGGGCCATTTTAGACATATCAAACCCTGATTGATTGATTTGATTGCTTGTAATGATTTTGACTGAGCGTTAATTCCTCCGATTGTGATTGATTAGGATAGAAAAATCCCATCCGTATGAATACTTAGATTTTTTAGGACCTACCTCATCTTATATCGCATCTGCATGAAATCTTAGGTTAGAAAAACAATCAACATCGGTAACCGAAAGGGCGTCAAATATGAAACTTGGCGTAACCAAATCCCCGGACCCAAAATCTCGGTTTTCGCGAACCGAACGGTTTCTCCCGACCGCTCGGTAAGGTTTTCCGATCGTACCTTCTAATAAATCGATCGGTGGCGACTCCAAATTGCATGTACATCTCGCACATGCCACCCGACCACACAAGGTCAATTTCGATATTTGAAAAATTTTACCCGACATCGCGATTCGAGTAATGGGTCTTGGGAGAGACTCGCGATCCCCCATATATATGCCTATAAAAGGAGGGATCGGCTCGTTAGCCCCTATTCCACCCCGGGAAGGAAATTTCCGGGAGGGTCGCGACAGATCGGCGACTCACTGGGGAAATACTTTAAGAGGATTTAAGCCGATAAAAATGCTGATTGTTTTCTAACCTCGTTTTCGCAGATGCTCTTGAAGATGAGGTACGTCCACTAACAAAAAAGTGTTAAATGTTGATGCGGATGGGAGTTATAAGGGGTGGCGTCTGTGCTAACCATTTTTGATGCGAGATATGGAGTTTTGGATTGTTTGTTTATTTATGCAAATTTTGAAGCGGTGTTTTGAATATAAATTGTGGTGCATGTCTTGCATATTTCGAGGATCACGACATCTGCACACACAAGCGCCTAAACCCGAGCCGCGAAATCACCTCTTAGGTCGCCATAGATAGGGATCGGTATGCGAAGCTCTTGTGTTTGATTGCACTTGGGTTGACCATATTTGATCCCGCTCGCTATGTAAGATTGATGGTCCTACCCACTTGTTGTTTGATTGCGCTTGTGGGCGGCCCATCGATTTGTATAGCGGGAGCCTTTTTAGGTCCATACCGAGCCTTTTTGATTTCTTTAGAGTTAAACCTCACCTGTCTCATGCGCATGTGAAATGGATGGTTGGTATACCTAAAACCAAAAACCAAAAAAGAGTAACATCGGTTGGTAAGGCTTTCTACCCTTTTATTTTGAACTTGTAAATTTAAATTTTGCATATCATACATTTCCACTACATATCATCACAATTTGTAAGATCGTTTAAGTGATCGGGGTTGAAAGTCAAATTTTCCTTTTTAGGATAGATGGCGCCCCAAAGTCGTGTTGATGCACCCGATGTATTCACATGGGAGCGGAGGACCATTCGACGCGAGGACCGAGTACCCGCTACATTCCGAGTTTTCGGATTTGTTCACGGACGAGAGCTCAACGGACGGAATCGCATCCGTAGCGAGAGTTGCGATTATACCCGATGTGGACGATATTTGGAGCTCGAGCGCGAGAAAGAAAGAATCGGGAATTGTACATGAAGTTGGCGAGGAAGCCTCATGCTACCAAGACGGCCCCAAAACATTCCCCGATTAAGAAGAAGGAAATCATCACCATATCCTCCGATGATGAAGAAGATATCAAGCTTCCCGAGATAGTAGAGATTTCATCGGATGAGGATACCATTCTTACTGTCTAGATTAGTACGACTTTGGGGCATTTTCTAGGTTTCATTATATTTTGAGTCTATTATGTACTTTCATCGACATTTATTGTCCGAACATCTCTAGATACTGTCATGTTCTATCTTTTTTGACTTTATTGTATTAGACTTGTAAATTTCATGAGTTGTCAATTTGTGAACGACTTTTTTACCCCGATTACGCTTAAACGATCCTAATCAAATTACATGCCATCTTTGGGTGAGATTTGGTCCATAATTACCCTATTTGGCTTATTTGGGTCAAGTGGGAGTAGTTGACCCTCATGTTACCAAAAGATGACATGGAATTTGGTTAGCACATTTGCATCACATTACATGCATATGCATATTAAACTGTGGTAATTGACTTTAGGATCATCATTTTTGCATTTTTTAGATCATGGGGAATGGAGACATCAAAGTCATCCCAATACCGCGCAAGGAACTCGCTATATGGTGGGATCGCCTCGACATCGTCAACAAAGCCTATGTGGAAGGACGTTTGGGACGACTTGTAGATTTGATCAAAGTGGAATACCAACCGGCGCTCATTCAAGCACTAGCCAAGGCATGGGACGCGCGAACAATGACGTTCAACTTTCGAGGATTGGAATTGACCCCTACGCTTGAGGAGTATACCGCTATTATCGGGGCCAAATTTGAAGAACGTATAGCTCAACCCCCTTTGGACATGGATTCCACTGCGTTCGTTATCGAGTTTCCTTCGCCTTAAAACTTCTGAAATTGAAAAAGTTTACAAGTCCAATTCCAACAAGTTCACATTCTCGTTCCTTTTCGATAATTATTCCTCTCTACCCACCGAAACCGGTCATAAATCGGGAAAGGTGTTTATCTTGGCTTTCTTTGCATTCGTTCTATTCCCGACTTCTAGAACTACTTTTGACCCCTCCATAACCCATATAGCCAGACAAGCGTGTTGTCATCTGGGATTATTCGTACATGATCTTAGCTGAGACTTTTCTCTCCCCGAATCGTTCCAAATCTTCAAAAAGGCTGTTTTCCAAGCGTCTAGCTGATTACTCCACTTGTGGTTCACCTCTCATATAAAGACTTTCCAACTCCGGGTGGGGTGTTATGAGATCAATGAGCACGTTCACCCCCTTAGATCCTTCCTTAAGTGTCAATCCCTTGTACCCAAATACTCATTCAAAAAGTGGGTTGAGCTATTGGACAATTTGAAACCCGAGCATATTAGATGGCGTTTGACTTGGCCCAAGATCGTAGAAGCTCGCATTTCGGGTATTGAAGATAACCCTATCCCCTTATTGGGATGTACCGGCGCTGTGGCATATTACCCCATTCGAGTGGTGAGGCAATTTGGAGTTCTACAAGAGATACCACCGGATGTTTGTCCCGGGATCTTCTCATTCGATATGATACGAGGAAAGCTCACTAAGGAAACAAAGGAGTTGTATCGGGCCCGGATCAAGCTTATTCTTCACGCTTTGAAGAATTCCCCACTGCAACAAGTTGAATGGCCGGACTATTTGGACGATGAGATGAACGTTCACAGGGCCTCCAAGGAGTATATCCAGAAGTTTAAGGAGTATCGCCAATCAATGGTAGAGCCATATGTACCCGAGTGCGTATCTCCTCGGATTGAAGAAGTAGAGTCATATGAGCCAGAGTACATAGTACCATATGTACCGGGAGTAGAACCGTACATTCCCCGAAGATCCAGAGCAGTGGATATCGAAGAGGGAGAAGACCCATACTTGTGGGATTCCGATGGATCGAAGAGCAAGAAGAGTGGAAGCGTCCCCGACTTGGATAGATCCATTCCCCCATTTAGATTTTACATATTTGTTATCTTTTAGATACTTTTGAACAATTTGGTTTGTAATGAATACATACTATCTCTTTTATGAGCATTTCATGCATACATATAGAAAAGTCAATTACCACGGATCAATGTCTCCAATTCTTAATATTTCCCATACTGATTTGATATTCTGAAATCAGGTGAGTGATAAATACGAGGACTCGTAGTAAAACGCGCAAGTTAAGGATGGAACAAGAAGAGCTCGCACCTCGTGTGGGTAATCTGGAGAATCAAATGAATGTGATCGCCACAATGGTGGCGGAGATGAAGGCAATGATGATTGCAAGCCAGGGAGATACCCCGTTGACCCTAATTCTCAAGCTCCTGCGGGGCCATCCGATGGAGCAAACGCTAATCCGGCGCCCGCCGCCAATCCAACTCTCGAATCCGGAAAGACCGCCTAAGGATCCTCCCATTGTGATTGACCTGGAGAAAAAGGAGAAGCAAGTCCTCAAAATGGAAGAGGAAATTAAGAGGCTCGCTAAGATCGAAGAGTGTTTGGCGAGTCAAGGTTATGAGCTCTCGAGATTCGACAAGGTTGCACCGTTCGAAAAGATAGAGGTTCCCGCTGATTACAAGGAGCCGACTTTGTAAGAAGATATAATGGGACCGGGTGTCCCAAGGCGCACTTGAAGTATTACTTGCGTCGAATGTCGCAGTTCTCCGACAACATTCCACTCTTGGTTAACACTTTCCGAGAAAGCCTATCGGGGCAGCCCTGGCGTGGTTCATTGAATTGGAGCCGGAGAGGCTCGCCGATTGGGATAAACCGCGGACGAGTTCCTTCGGCAATACAAGTTTAACACTTTGACCGCCCTAACTAGAGAGGACCTTTTAAGGACAGTAAAAAGGAAAGAGCGAGGCCGTTCGCGCCTACGCCCGGAGATGGAGAGCACTGGCTGTGCAAGTAAAACCGCCCGTCCCGGAAGATGAACTAATAGATCTGTTTCTCAAGGCCCTTCCGTTTGAATTTTTCGACAAGCTGAACACCTCCGGGTGTCGGACATTTGCACACCTGATCAAGGTGGCAGAGCGTCATGAGTGGGCACCGAGAGAGAAGAAGATACCGAGGCGCCTTTCAAACGCCAATACCCTTTGAGAAGGGATATTAGGGAGCAAACCCGGAGAAGTAGCTTTTGTCCCTAATCCGCCAAAGCCCAGAAATTTCTCGCCTTCAATTCCTACCCAAGGAACGTCCTCCGGACCGCTTCCAACCCACCGGAATTCGGAAAGAAAAACCCAGTTGTTTTCACCCCACTACCCCGACCCTTATCCAAGTTGTTACCCATGCTTTTGGAGAATCGTTTAGTTGCAAAAGAGCCACCTCGAGCTCACCCGCCAAGATTTCCTGGGTATGATGAGACCCGCACATGCGTATACCATATGGGAGAAAGGGGGCATAACGCGGATAACCTGTCTCGCTCTGAAATTCAAGGTGCAAGCATTGATCGACGGAAAAGTTCCGGAATTTGATAAAGCCGAACCGAATGTGCAGCAGAACCCGCTACCCGAGCATCGTGAGGTGAACGCGATCTTTGGAGATGAAGAGGAAGAGGTTCTGGAGTTCATAGTGAATATGGATAAAATGCGGGATGTCTTGACATTAGCCTCGCAATACCCGGAAGGAGAGAGTATTTCCCGGGAGCAAAAAGAAACTTGCTTGGAAAAATTAATTAGCTTGGGCGTCATAGGAAGAATGGAAAATGTCGCTTTCAAGGGGACCTACGTGGCGGTGAACATGCTGTCCGAGGAGTTCGCAATGAAACCTACGAGGGGAGCTCTTTTGAAAATACCCTCGGGATATTTGATGAGCGTCAAAGATGGTCAAGAAATTGAAGAGATAGACGAATATGAAGTCCGTCTGGATAAGGCCAGGGCGACAGGAGATTTTTGCGTAAAGCCCTAGAGAGGGGCGAAATAGTTGATAACCTGGGGGAAGATAGTGGTGGGTACAACTTTAAAGTGCTATATTCGGCGCCCGCAGTTTCTTTGTCAATTTCGGAGATGTAGTCCCCGATGGGTGGGGTGGAATGGATGACCCCACAAGTGACGAATTTGTGGGAACGATCGATGAAGTTAAGGACCAAGCGGCTCCTCGGGATGAACAGAGGAACCAAGAGGTTGATATGCGACTTTCTAACTGAGACGCATATACGTCATTTGACGACTATGGTAGCAGAATTATCGCAATTAATGGCCGGGAACAACGCCACAAGAATAGAAGAGAATATGCAGATTCGGAGATACGGCGGGCCATGGAAACACGGAATCGAAAGATCGCTCTACTACAAGAGCAAGGAGATGACGTGTCGAGGAAAATGGATGAGTTGAAGGAGCTGATTACGCCACTCACCCAAGCGAGAAATGTCCCGCCTCAAGGTGTGAACCCGAGGGTGGTCTTCCGCACGAAGTATAATGGCGCCTGGGTGTCCTCCGCGCGCATGTCTCATACTATCTTCGCCAAATGGTTGGCCACCATGAAGATGACGAAACACCGATCCGGAACTTTGGACAAAGTTTAATGGGCCTCGCTGGTATGGTTTCAATCAATCGATCTAGACTGGGTCCCGAGCTGGGAGGATTTATCAGAGCACTTCATACGACACTTTGAAGCTGGAATCGGAGGTTATTTCACTAAGGCTAATCTGTTGAATATCCGGAAAGGGGAAGACGAGAGTTTTGAACTCTTCACTAGGAGGTGGAAGAAACACGCTGTGATGGTACAACCGCCACTGTCGAGAGAGAGAAATGTTGGAGTTCGTATCTTGAAGTCACTTCCGGCGGAATACTTTGATCGCATGTATACATACACTTACTCGTCGTTCCAACATATGGTGGAGATTGGTATGAGAATTGAGGGGATTATCCTAAGAGTCAAAAGGGAAAGGCAGAGAGATCGGATGAAGAAAACGCCACGCCGATAAGGCCCGGTCCGGAACATAACCCCGAGGAGGTTCATGAGGATGAGATGATTGGGATGATAGATGCCCCAATTCGTTTCGTGATTGATTTGAACAAAGTTGATAGCTGGGAGTTAGAAGCTTCTAGTTCGGAAAAACCATCAACATCCGAATCACTACCCGAAAAGATCATACCGGTGAGGATTAAATTACCGCTTGTGGAAGAGTACAACTCAAGGGCAGTTCATTGGGATTATGGAACGGGCGAGATTGACGCCATAATGAGATCCGGAAGATGTTATCCCCCGAGAGAAGTGGATTCTGAAAAGAGAATCCCAACTGCGGAAGAGGTTGAGAAGTTGCAATCGGTCGTGAGGACCAGTGAATATGATGTCGTTGACCAACTGCGGAAGATGCCCGCACAGATTTCCTTACTTGGATCTCTTCAAAAATTCTGAAAAGCACAAAGACGCCCTTTTGAAGGTGCTGGATGAGGTGCATGTTCCAGAGACAATTAACGAAGTGCAATTGGGAGACTTTGTGGGTGCTATCCTTCTGAAGGACCAGATATCCTTCTCGGACGAAGACTTCCCGAAAGAAGGGCGAGTTCACAACAAAGCCCTTTACATAGCTGTGAGGTGTCACGGAAAGGAGGTTCCTCACGTCTTGATTGATAATGGTTCCGCTTTCAACTCTGTGTCCACTAAGCACTTTGAGAAGCTTGGGGATCAATGAAGATTTTGTGAAGACATCCAAGGCCACCATCCGATCATTTGATGGAGTCTCCAAGAATGTTGTAGGAGAGATTGAGCTGGACATTGACATTGGACCGGTAACTTTCTCTATACCGTTCCAAGTATTGGATATTCCAAGCGCCTTCACCTTGCTCCTGGGAAGACCGTGGATTCATGTGTCTCGGAGCGGTACCTTCCTCTCTCGCATCAAAAGTTAAAATTTGTGGTCAAGGGTCAATTGATCACCGTCCATGGCGAGACAGGACATCGGGCCGCTTTAAAAGGGATGGTTCCATACGTCGAACCCTCAAAAGAGGAGGAGCTGAGTTATCACACCTTCGACATTGTATCCGTCATGCATGTGTTACCAGATGCAAAGGTGGCTATACCAGAGCTTTCAAGACCTGCAACTATGGCGGGAAAAGTGCTACTCTCGAATGGATTTATTCCGGGTGCTTGGATTAGGGAAATATGGTCGGGGAATCCGTAACCCTTTGAATTTGGGCTCAAATGACCACAAGGTTGGTCTGGGTTATAGCGGAATAGTGGAAAATAACATAGGTCGAGGCCGAGGTCGAAACAATCGTTATGGAGACCATGGACGCCGTGGACGCCAAGGTGGCCGTTTCATAGGTACCGATGTATGGAAAGCTAGAGGAAAAATGCTCCTAAACCCTTTATTCGAGGTATTCTCTAAGGGAGGCAAATGGCTGGAAGATGAAGACATCTACGAGGATGCAGAGCCGAGACTTATTCAACCCGTTCCTGGATAATCGGGTGAACGTGATAATTGAGTGGCTGGACGATGATTTCCCCACCCCCGAGTAAAAGGCTCTTTCGAACTTTATCTTTTAATGCATTTTGATTACTGCATTTGCTTTAAAGCTTTTTGATGTTTTAGCACCTTTGGGTCACATGCTGTGATCCGAGGAAGTGCGATCTTGTATTGTTCTTAGTTGCATTTATTAATGAAAAACATTTCAAATTTGATTACGAGACATGTGGAGCAACGGATTGGTCCGATGATGACAATTGATTCTACCATGAAACTTGAGGCCGATCCGCCATATGATCTAGGATTTTAAACAGCTTTTGAGAACCAGGATGTCCGGAAGATCGTGGACTAGTTCTCCTTTCCTTATTTAAGAAAATTGAAATTTGAAAAATGTTTTCATGATAGGAATCATGCATCCTTCAATTTTATCATCTTTGAATACTAACCTATCATGGTGCATTTCGGGCATGTCATCCCACCCATACATAACAGGTTAATATGTGACTCATATCAGCTCGATGACTATGCATGCGAAGTTGATATAGACGAGGTTGATGTGAGCGATATCAAGAAAGAATGGGATTGTTTCGAAGAATCTAAGCCTCCTATTTCTGAAGAACCTATCATCATTAATTTGGGAGATTCTCGATTGCGTCAAGGAAGTGAAAATAGGAGGACACTGTCGGCAGCAAGATATTTTAAGAATGACGGTGTTACTCAAGGAATATCAAGATATCTTCGCCCGGTCGTATGCCGACATGCCGGGTCTAGATCGTGAGATTGTGGAGCATGCTTTGCCCACGAGATCCTTCTTGCACACCGATAAATCAATCACCCGGAAGAATGAATCCCGAAGCGGCGGATAAAATCAAGGAAGAGGTGATGAAGCTCCTTAAAGTTGGATTTATCGAGGCTGTCCCATATGCCGATTGGGTCGCCAATATCGTACCGGTTAAGAAGAAGGATGGGAGAATTAGAATATGCGTGGATTATCGGGACTTGAACAAAGCTAGTCCCAAGGATGATTTTCCCCTACCGCACATTGATGTGCTCACGTCGACGCATCTGCGGGTTTTGAATTGTTCTCCTTTATGGATGGATTCTCGGGATATAATCGGATCATGCTGAAGGAAAAAGATAAGATCAAGACCTCATTCACTACACAATGGGGAACTTTTTGTTACAAGGTGATGCCATTTGGGTTGAAAAATGCAGGTGCAACATATCGAGGGCTATGGTGACCCTTTTTCATGATATGATACATAAGGAGATCGAGGTCTATGTGGATGATATGATTGCCAAGTCCAAGCCTGGAGAAGACCATGTTAAAGTGCTTGAAGAAGTTATTTGATCGATTGAGAAAGTATAAGCTCAAGTTGAATCCTGCGAAATGCGTATTTGGCGCAAGATCCGGGAAAGCTGCTAGGGTTTGTGGTGAGCAGCCGTGGTATTGAAATTGACCCTTCCAAGATTAAAGCCATATGGGAAATAGGAACTCCTTCTACTGTTAAAGAAGTAAGGGGTTTCTTGGGAAGATTGAATTATATATCCAGATTCATATCCCAACTATCGAAAACGGCAAAACCCTTCTTCAAGTTGCTAAAGAAAGGTACAAAGGTGAAATGGGATGCGGAATGCCAACAAGCATTTGAGAAGATCAAGGAATATCTGGTACAACCTCCAAGTATTGGTACCTCCTATCCCCGACGTTCCTTTAACTCTATATCCGATCGTTAATGATGAGTCCTTGGGAGCTTTACTTGCCCAAACTAACCCCAAGGATCGTAAAGAGCGGGCCATATATTATTTGAGCAAAAAGTTTACAACATCCTGAAGTCAAATACCCAACAAGTGGAAAGGACTTGCGTAGCATTGGTTTGGGTCCTCCACAGATTGAGGCGATATATACATCGCATTATCATATAGAGCTGGTCACTGAAAATGACCCCATCAAATACCTTTTGGAGAAGCCAACATTGTTGGGAAAGATGGCTAAATGGCAAATACCGCTTTCGTAGTTCGATATCAAAACCTCTCCCCAAAAATCTGTCAAGGGAAGAGCAATTGCGACATGCTAGCCGAGAATCCTCCTAAGGACGTTTCAGAGCAAAACAAGGGAGGTCAAATCCTGAATATATCTGAAGACAAATGGACAATGTACTTTGACGGTGCAGTGAACCTCACTGGATCGAGCCTTTAGGGCGTTCTGATATCCCCGAAGATCAACATTATCCAGTTTCAGCCAAGTTGGTATTCCCTGCACCAACAACATTTCTGAATATGAAGCCTGCATACTAGGATTACAATTGGCTATCTCATTAAAGGTGAAGAAGCTACTGGTATACGGAGATTCCATGCTAATCATTTTACAAACTCAAGGGGAGTGGAAGACAAAGGATCCCAAGCTTATTCCTTATCATAAATACCTCGAAGAGCTGATCCAACACTTTGAGGAGATTACTTTCGAATATCTGCGAGAACTCGGAACCATTTTGCTGATGCTTTGGCCACATTATCAGCCATGTTACAAGTGCAAAATGGTCTTGAGATAGAACCGTTAAGGATTGACATCCTTGAGCAACCCGCATACTGCATGGTCATTGAAGAAGAACCTGATGAGGAACCGTGGTATCATGACATCAAGAATTACCTGCGAAGGGCGAATTCCCGTAATGAACGGTCAACCGGAAGATAAAAAGTACATAAGCAAGATGGCATCTAAATTTTTCCTCAGCGGACAGATCCTATACAAGAGATCCTTTGACTCAGTCCTCGCTGAGGTGCGTGAATTCCAAAGAAGCAAATCTCATTATGAAAGAGATTCATGAAGGGGAATGTGGACCGCATATGAATGGCCACCTCCTCGCCAAGAAGATTATGAGACTCGGGTATTACTGGTTGACTATCGAGTCGGATTGCAACCAGCATGTTAGATCCTGTCATCAATGCCGGGTATACGGCGACAGGATAAATGCGCCGCCAACCGAGCTACATCAAATGTCAGAGCCATGGCCATTCTGCATGTGGGGAATTGATATGATTGGCCCTATCAACCCAAAGGCCTCAAACGGACATCGCTTTATTTTGGTGGCTATTGACTACTTCACTAAATGGATTGAAGCCAGCTCATATGCCAATGTCACTTGCGAATAGTGTGGCTAAGTTTATCAAGCGAGATATCATCTCAAGATATGGAGTGCCAAGAGCCATCATTACAGACAATGGCTCAAATTTGAACAACAAGGTTGTCGATCAACTATTGGAACAATTTAAGGTACGACACCTTAATTCTTCGCCTTACCGCCCGCAAATGAATGGAGTGTGGAAGCGGCAAACAAGAACATCAAGAAGATATTGGCCAAAACCGCCGAGAAATATCGAGATTGGCACGAAAGATTGCCATATGCTCTCATGGCCTACCGAACTTCAATTCGTACTTCAACCGGGGCAACTCCTTACTCTTTGGTATACGGTATGGAAGCAGTCCTACCAAGTAGAGGTGGAAATCCCCTCTTTAAGGATTCTGTCTCAAGTAGGGCTCACGGAAGATGAATGGAGTCGACAGAGACACGAACAATTGAATTTGATTGACGAAAAGCGATTAAGGGCTATCTGTCATGGTCAAAGTTATCGAAGAAAGTGGCCGTAGCTTTTAACAAGAAGGTTAAACCTAGAAGTTTTGAAGCAGGGATGCTAGTTGTGAAGAAAATGCTCCCAAACGCACAACACCCGGGAGGCAAATTCATGCCAAATTATGAAGGCCCCTATGTGATTCGGAAGGTCTTATCCGGGGAGCTCTTATACTTGTAAACATGGATGGAGAAGAATTGGCAAGTCCAGTGAATTCGGATGCCGTGAAGAGATATTTTCCTTGAAATAAATTGAGCTTCGGAGCGGTTGATGAGCAGATATGAGTCACATGAAAATTTTGCATTTGCATGACATCTCGCATACATGCATTTGCATACGTTTGTATTTTGTAGGTGGACCGGGAATCATGAAGAACTTTGCAGAGCAACCGATCAAAACAGGGAAGTTATCTCGTTACTTTGGATCACGGATTTTGAATATCTTGGACTAATTGTTTCCTTTTGTTCTTTACGAGAAACAGGAGTCGACACCGAAAGAGGAGACAGGAGTCAACATCCGAAGGAGATAAGAAGAAATCACTTCGGGATTTGAAAATTTGAATATCTTGGACTGATTGTTTCCTTTTGTTTTTACAGGAGACAGGAGTCAACGTCCGAAGGAGACGAGAAGAAATCGCTTCGGAACTTAAAATTTTGAATACCTTGAACCGATTGTTTCCTTTTGTTTTTACGGGGACGAAGCCAATATTTGAAGAAGACAGGTTTGAGGTTCTCTTTCTTTACAAAGAATTTTCATACGCCGTCGTGCTTGAAATTGAAAAAACTTGGAATTATAGAGCCACAAGGCCCTTTCAAAGAAATATTCCTTACAAATTACAGAAACATCTTTTGAATATTATCTTTGATGAGAACATTTGGCAAACGATGAATTTTGACGAAAACGCCCGAGTTTCTATAAAAGGGCATGCTTTGAAAGCTTTTCAAAAGAATGATCCTTCAAATGAAAAGAGGCAAACTTTGTCCTTAAACACGTCCCCGACACACTTGAGTGATGAGTGAGAGTGATGGAGCGAAAGAGCTTAATTTTGGGACGTAGGGATCATTCGCGGTGATTACATGGATTAAAATGATGAAAGGCATTTCCATTTCAAAATTATCCATACACATTTGTATCCCTTGATAACCACTCGAGCCAAAAAGGGAGAATTTTATGAATATAACCCTGTCAAGAACCACCCCACAATGGGGCATATTTGGAGGTTCATTGGATGATTCCTTGGAGAAAAGGTCGAGTAAGACTTTATTGTACTGACTCGCATCAATCTTTTTGTGATTAGCTTCAGGTGATTTCTGGCAAAGACTTGGAACACCTCAAAGTGAAGAAAAGCATTTCATCTCTATATCCCAAACACTTACCCTTTGAAAAGCCAATTTGAGCCTTTGAATATTCATTTCTAAACCCTTGTTGGTGATCACCCCCCCACACTTGGGGCAAAGCAAAGGAATTACCAGCAATGAATCAAAAAGCATGATCGGAAGAATTTTGATACTTGGTCTCAAAAGAACCAGTCGGGCGAAAATGATGAAGAATGAAAGGGCTAGAAAAAGCAAAGTGCCTGGTAAAAGCAAGGCCAAAGCCCATGAAAAGAGCATCCCGAAAAGGGGCAAATCCTAAAGAAAAATCATTAAGATGAAAAGAGGAAAATCCTCAAAATCAATTGGAAAAAGAAGGATTGTGAATCTTCCGCAAAAGGCAAATGAAAGCTGGAGAAATGTCAAGGTGATCACCAAAGTTCACCCTCTTTTGAAAATATGGCCGTTCTTAAAGAGCCCACCTTAAACCAAGATACAACCCGTCACCAAAACTTTTCGATCTAAGAGGTGTTTCGGTCGATGCAAGAAATCATACGAGAAGCTACCGCTTAAAGGGGTAAGTACAATCCTGTCTTATCATGACTTCGGGGTTCTTGACTTGTAGACCCGAAGAAACTATTGTTGATCAAAATTCATTTCTAAACTTCAAAATGAATATCCTTTGAAAAGCCTTTGACCCGGCCCGAATTACGGTCCCTTTTAAAATGCCTTCTCTCGATTAGTCGATTGTATGAATCTCGAATGATCCCGAAACCTCGAGGTTAGGTTTCCTGTGAGCGAGATTTGAATTTTAAGAAAAGCCTTCCTAAATGGTGAGAAGCCCTCTTGGATGAAGGAAAATCCTTTTGAAAATTTTTTAAAACAACCTTTTTGAAGAACACTCGGGATGTGTCATTCAAAGTCCATCCCCAGTGGAGATTTGAAATTGTGATTGGAGACATTTCCCTCACAAATACACTTTGAAAATTTGTCTAGAATTCTTGAATTTTTTCCAAGAACTTAAAGTTGTCATACTAATGATGTTTGATTGAACTTTCTGCGGGTTCCCTGGTGACCCCAAATCCTCGGAAAAGTTGCATTTTAAAGATTTGATTAACTTGGATTTTCTGCGGGTCTTTTGGCATCCCGGTCCTCGGATCCTCTCGCTTATTTGAAAATTTGAAATAGGGTTTGAGCTCGTAGGTACACTAGTCAACCTAGGTCCTCGGATGGCACCCTCTCGACGGTTAGTAAGTTGGAGAGACGAAACCGATCTGCTTATTTGAAAATTTGAAATAGGGTTTGAGCTCAGTAGGTACACTAGTCAACCTAGGTCCTCGGATGGCACCCTCTCGGACGGTTAGTAGCTGGAGAGACGAAAACCGATCCGCTTATTTGAAAATTTGAAATAGGGTTTGAGCTCAGTAGGTACACTAGTCAACCTAGGTCCTCGGATGGCACCCTCTCGGACGGTTAGTAGCTGGAGAGACGAAAACCGATCTCGCTTATTTGAAAATTTGAAATAGGGTTTGAGCTCTCGTAGGTACACTAGTCAACCTAGGTCCTCGGATGGCACCCTCTCGGACGGTTAGTAGCTGGAGAGACGAAAACCGATCTCGCTTATTTGAAAATTTGAAATAGGGTTTGAGCTACGTAGGTACACTAGTTAACCTAGGTCCTCGGATGGCACCCTCTCGGACGGTTAGTAGCTGGAGAGACGAAAACCGATCTGCTTTTTAGATGGTGAGTCCCCGCATGGAGGATAGCCAATCTTTTTAAATAGGTGAAACCCCTTTGTTACAAGGGTGAACCTCCCCCTCGCACGGTTAGTAAGTTGGAGAGACGAAAGCCGATCCGCTTTTTAGATGGTGAGTCCCCGCATGGAGGATAGCCAATCTTTTTTAAATAGGTGAAACCCCTTTGTTACAAGGGTGAACCTCCCCCTCGACGGTTAGTAGCTGGAGAGACGAAAGCCGATCCGCTTTTTAGATGGTGAGTCCCCGCATGGAGGATAGCCAATCTTTTTAAATAGGTGAAACCCCTTTGTTACAAGGGTGAACCTCCCCTTTCGACGGTTAGTAGCCTGGAGAGACGAAAGCCGATCTGCCCCTTTTTAAATGATGAATCCCTAGTGGATAGTCAAACCCATTTTAAATAGGTGAAACCCCTTTGTTACAAGGGTGAACCTTCCTTCCAAATCTTCAAACCACCACTCGACATCATACGGACGCCGACCATTGCAAATCTCGTCGCGCCATTCACGAGTAATTCCATACACCGAATCTTTCAACCTCGGATCGACAAATCTCAAACCATAGACAGGTGAGCTACAGGTAAGTCTCTCTCTTCTCATTTCTCTTTCACATAAAATGAGCATGAACTGAAATAATTCCCCACGGAGTCAGAGCTTAAAGCTGCGAAGGTAAAGCAATCGAATGTCAAAGACTTATTTTCTTTAGATTTTTCCCCAGCAGAGTCGATTAAGGATCCAGGTGTCACCTTGTCTTTGAAAGCAACCTCTAACCGAGATTACTTTCAAAGAGGGGCATTATTGACACCCGAATTTTTAGTCGGGTTTTCCTTTAGTTTTATTTTCCAAAATTCATTAAAAATTCACAAAAAATCAAAAAATTAAAAAATCAACATTGGAAGCCTTGGCCAAGCTTAAGGAACCAATTTGGAACAAAAAATAATTTTTCATATTTCTCGCATTTTTTTTAATATTTTCGAAAATAGGAAAATACTTGAAAAAATTCATAAAAAATACTTTTCGAGGTCGCAAAAATACATAAAAATGTTCAATATTTTTTCTTTTAATTCCCTTTTAATATTGACCTCAATAAAAATCAAAAATTGAGTTTAATCTTAGGTGTTTCTTCACAACGCCTAAGGTTGAATTTGCACAAAAAATACCAATTGAGTCTCTTTATTTGCAATTTTTGCACATTTGTTGTCTAGACATTCAATTGCAGTCCCTTTGAACTTTAATTTGATCAATTCCACCCTCAATTGCACGAATTGCACGAATTAGGCAAAATCCCCAAAATATTTTCAATTTAGTCCCTCAATCGGTCAATTTTTGAAATTACTTTTAATTGAGGGACTATCATTGCAAAATCGGACTGTCACCCTATGTTTTCATGCATTCTAAATCGATTGGAATGGGTTTCGAGGATCCAATTTGGTCAAATTGACACTCAATTGAACATTTCCCCAATTTGGGATTTTAGAAAAATTTGGGGTTTTTGTGCAAATTGATAAGAAATTTTGGGCGAAATTGCATTTCTAGATAATATCCAGGCCCCTAAGTGCAATTTTCAAATTTAATTGCAAAAATTCCAAGTCAATTTTGTTTAATTTTGAAAATTACGCGAAGTTCATTGTCCGAACCGGTTCGGACCGGTCGATCACGCGGTCGGACCGGTCGAACCGGTCCGGGCTAATGCTTCGTCTTCCTCGAACGCCCGTGCATATGAACAGTGAATGGCATGATTTGGACGATCAAATTGACGGGCCAATTGGTGATAATCGAAGCAATTAATTTAGGCGTTTTGTTCCCCCAGGTTGATACGCGTTGATTGAGCCAAGTATCAAGATCAATGGCCGCCCGGAGGAGCTCCTGGCGAGCGATCAAAGTCACGGCGACATGAAAAAGTCAACAGCCTGCAAATCAAGTGCAATTCGCGCGTAATTGACATCGCCGGAGCACCAAACGGAGTCCAACGGAATTGCATTCCGTTCTTGACGCCCGTTTAGACCATTTGGCACACTTGAGCACGTGCGGAGGAAGCTCGGCCAGCTCACATTCGACGCGCGCAAATTCGAAAGTGGGTATAAATAGCTGGGAAGCTTCGCGAATGAGGGAGGTTCATTTGCTCGCCCGAGCAAATGAATAGAGATAGAGAGAGAGAGAAAGCGAAGGAGAGCTCACCTTCTCGCCCGAGCGATCGAAGGTTTGAGCTCGTGTCCGTGAGTTCTTCGCGACGGCAATCCGGAGAGAATCGAACCTCGCCGCTACTTCGGGAAGCTTGCCCGAACCTTGGAGAAGCGATCGCGGCCTCGGATTAGCTCGAAACCTTCAAAATCGGTGAGTCGACTTCTCAAGCTTCTTACCGTGCAATCATGGCGTCGCATCATCCCGAGCATGATTGTTGCAATTAGTTTGTGCGTTTTACTTCTTGAGCATCATCGACCACAATCGCACTTCGTTTTTGCATCGATTTCCCTCGAATCACGCGAGTCGAACCCCCCAACCTTGCTCGGTCCGGCCGAACACCGGCGAGCTATTTCGCACCTTGCGAGCTCGATCGATCTCGAGGTAAGTTCACTTACCTCTTATTCGGCTTCGTGTGATATGATTTGATTGTTATGCTATATCTTTGTGCGTTTGAAGTTCCGGTTGTCGCGACCGTGATTGATCGATTCTCGCGATTTAGTGGATAAAATACTTAGATCTTTGGATATGTTATAGAGGAGGTTCGGGTGAGTTGTTTGGCGTTGGTTTCACGTTATTCCGGCGAGATCTCACCGTCGGATCTCGCCGGAGGGATGTCGGCCCGTCCGTTTAGTGGTCGTCGCGAGGAAGAAGAAGAAGGTGACGTGGCGGTCAACGTGGTCGGCGGTCCGACGTGTCGGGCGCCGGTTGGTCCAGCTCGTCGGCGGCTCGGCTCGGCCGTTGGCGCGGACGAGCCGAGTCAGATCTCATCCAACGGCCCGGATTATTAGTTGAGTTTGATTCGGGCCGTTGGATCTTTATTTTTATATTTTTGGATATTAGATATATTAGATTAGAAAATAGAAAATGTAAAACGGTGTCGTTTAATGTAGGCGATTCGGCGTCGTTTTGGCTATAGAATGGATGGACGGTCCCGAGATCAAGTCTAGGTTAGATCATGACCGTTCATGCATTTAACTCGATCCGGCGTCGTTTTAGCAAGAGTAGGACGAATGGCTGAGATGAGATCTAGGTTAGATCTCGGCCGTTCATTCGATAAGCGGATACGTCGTCGTTTTGGTTCCGAGAAAGATTGGACGGTGCGAGATCGGGTTTAGAATTAATCGCGGCCGTTCATTGCTATAAGTGATGCGGCGCCGTTTAGACTAAGACCCGGAAGCGTCGTCGTTTTGATTAGGGTAGAGTCAATGGCTGAGATTGATTTAAGAGTTGATCTCGGCCGTCCATTTCTTTTATATATTTTCGAATAATAGGAAATTAGTTTAGAAAATAAAAAAAATCAAATAAATAGCATACGGCGCCGTTTTAGCCGTAGGAGGGGTGCACGAGCGGTCGGACCGGGTTGACCGGCCGTTGACCGGTTTGACCCGGTCCGGTTCATTAATAAAAAATAATAAAAAATAAAAAGAAATTTCCAAAATCCAAAAAAATTGTAAAAATACTTAGAAAATTCATAAAAATTCCCGGATTTTCACAAAAAATTTCTAAAAATTCCTAGATCGATTCGGGACTCATAAAGTCTGGATCGAAAATTTTTGAGACTTCAAGGGTCGATTAATTTCGATCCGGAAAATTTCCAATATTTTTTAAAAATAAATAAAAATTCCAAAAAATAGAAAAAATTAGAAAAATTCAAGAAAATCACAAAAAATGAGAAATGGCCACATTCAACTGGCCAAATCGAAATTTTGTGATTTTCAGGTCCCGAACCCCAAAAAATGACCATTCTACCCTTCGGGCCATTCGCCCCAAATTTTTACCAAATCACCCCGATACCCAAAATTGATTTTTGTGTGGGCCGATAGGGCCATTTTAGACATATCAAACCCTGATTGATTGATTTGATTGCTTGTAATGATTTTGATTGCGCGTTAATTCCTCGATTGTGATTGATTAGGATAGAAAAATCCCATCCGTATGAATACTTAGATTTTTTAGGACCTACCTCATCTTATATCGCATCTCGCATGAAATCTTAGGTTAGAAAAACAATCAACATCGGTAACGAAAGGGCGTCAAATATGAAACTTGGCGTAACCAAATCCCCGGACCCAAAATCTCTGGTTTTCGCGGAACCGAACGGTTTCTCCCGACCGCTCGGTAAGGTTTTCCGATCGTACCTTCCAATAAATCGATCGGTGGCGACTCCAAATTGCATGTACATCTCGCACATGCCACCCGACCACACAAGGTCAATTTCGATATTTGAAAAATTTTACCCGACATCGCGATTCGAGTAATGGGTCTTGGGAGAGACTCGCGATCCCCCATATATATGCCTATAAAAGGAGGGATCGGCTCGTTAGCCCTATTCCACCCCGGGAAGGAAATTTCCGGGAGGGTCGCGACACTAAGCATGTGGCCAAGTGTTTAACTTGCCAACAGGTCAAAGTGCAGCACTGTAAGCCTAGTAGTATGCTGCAGCCTCTAGAGGTCCCCCGAATGGAAGTGGGAGCGCATCACAATGGATGTTGTAATGGGTCTATCAAGGAGTCAACGAGGACATGATTCTATATGGGTAATTGTTGACTGATTAACCAAGTCCGCACATTTTCTGCCAAGGCGAAAGGATTGTGATATGGAGAGGTGTACGGAGTTATATAAGAGGCAGATAGTGCGTTTACATGGGGTTCCGATGATGATTACGTCCGATTGTGACCCGAAATTTACTGCCGTGTTTTGGAAGAGTCCGCAAGAAGCTATGGGAGCAAAGTTGCGTGACAGTATGACAGACCACCCTCGAACCGATGGACAATCGGAAAGGACCATCCAAACCCTGGAAGACATGCTAAGGGCGTGTGTAATTGACTCTAAAGGAGGATGGGAGGATCAATTACACTTGGTGGGGTTCGCCTATAACAACTGATATTCGAGATGGCACCTTTCAAAGCGTTGTAGGGGAGAAGTGGCCGGACCCTCTATGTTGGGACAAAGTCGGAGGAGAAAAAAAAAAGTATAACGGGCCCGGAGTTAGTAGAGCTGTCAGTTGAGGCAATGAAGGTCATTAGAGAAAGACTTAAGACCGCCTAAAGTCACCGGAAAAGCTACGCGGATAGACGGCGTAAGCCTTTGGAATTCCAAGTAGGAGACCATGTATTTCTCAAGGTATTGCCGATGCGAGGACTATCTCGGTTCGAAAGGAAAGGGAAGCTGAGCCCGAGATACGTAGGACCTTCCGAGATACTAGAACGGATCGGAACCTTAGCCCATCGGCTTGCCTTGCCGTCAAACCTGTCGCAAGTCCACAACGTCTTTCACGTGTCAATGCTGCGAAAGTACGAACCGGATACGACCCATGTCTTGGACTATGAAGCTATAGAAGTGGACGACCGAGTGACGTACGTAGAAAGGCCGGTTAGGATTGAGGACAGGAAGGAGCAGGTCTTGAGGAACAAGACGATTCCGTTGGTGAAGGTAATCTGGGAGCACCATGGAACGGAAGGAGCCACCTGGGAAAGCGAGGAAGCAATGAGGCGTCAACACCCCCACCTGTTCGAGTAGTTAAGTCTTGTAAATTTCGAGAACGAAATTTCTGTAAGGGGGGAAGAGTTGTGACATTCTGAATTCCGACCCCATTTCGAAGTTTATGAATAAAATGAGCATTGATGCGTTTCAGTAATCTCACTCGGAATTGATCACTCTAGAGACGACCAACCGAAGGGGAATGGCTAAATAGGATAGTACGCGGACTAAAGAACTCGGCCGCGGACTAGTATCCCGACCATAAGGATCGCGAGGGTACGTTCTAGACC